>NC_056748.1:32042691-32115191 GCF_019279795.1 Protopterus annectens
ACATCAATTAATTAAGGTATATGCAATCAAGCTATTATTCAATTGATGCAAGAGCAAGCTCCCATTCCAAGTAATAGCACATACGGAGGCATCTCAGCCACCATAAATCAGAAGAAGGAGAAAGTACAAAGTATCCATCATAGTACCCTGATGTATAAAATGTATAAATAAAGAAATACATATAAATATATGTATATTCTTAAAAAATATGTATAAACACATCATTATTATCGATGTTAAGATAATATCTGTATGCTTTAAGTTAATCAAACTTTTATATCTATTACATTCCTTACATCACTATTATTGCATTTTGTATCAAATATTGAAACATACTTGAACAATAGAATGTTATTACTTTATAGCTAACTGATGTGCATGTATAAAGGAAAAGACATATAAACGCATACAGAAACACTCTGAGTGTATATAAATAAGCATAAGCGTATCAGAATATAAATAATAAATAATAAATAAAAATATAATTAATTAATTATATCAGAAAGCCTAATTTCATTAAGTTGTATATATATATATATATATATATATATATATATAAATGTATAAATAGATGAATGAATATATAAATGAATATAAATAAATATATATCTGTATAAACCCCATATGTATGTACAGATGTAAAGTATAAATATAAATATAAATATGAATTTAAAAACCAAAAACACATATGAATGAATAATAAATATATAAATAGATTATAATTAAATCAAACAGCTTAGCTCCATTCAGCATTACACATTGCTCATTACTATCTCCGAGAGGTTAAAAAAGACCTAACAGACACATATGTATTCAGTCCCGGGAAATAATGGCCTCTTAATCTAAAAATCCATTCAAGTTCTCTTTGTTCTAAATAATTCATATAATCTCCCCCTCTCCTGTTGGAATTAACTATCTGTAGAACTCTGAAGACAAAGGTATGACCATTATTTGCAGAAACATGTTTGGCCAACGCATTAAGCTCATTTTTGCATCTAATATCATATAGGTGGTTATATATTCCTTGTTTAAGTTTCCTTTTTGTTAATCCTATATAAAATGCAGAACACATCTGGCAAGTAGCTAGATACACTAATCCCGTGGTTTCACAAGAAGCATGAAATCTCGGAGTAAAGGAATAATTAAAAACCGGATGTATAAAACTCTGTTGGATTGAGATATACCTACAATAATTGCATCGTTTGCATGGATAGGTGCCCAATGCTTCTTATTTTCAAAGAATCAATAGATCTTGGATTCATACATAATATCCTTTTCAGACTCCTATTGTTTCTGTATGTAAATCCAGGAATAGGACCCACCAATTTTGCCGTCCTATCATCTATGGTTAATATTCCCCAGTTCCTACTTATGATCCTTTTAATAGCTACACTATCATTAGTATAAGTTGTAAGGAACTTTATCTTCTCAGATGTATTTATGTTGTAGTTATGTTTATTTACATTGTTATATCTCTTATTAGTGGTCATACTATATGAAATGGGGTTACCACCCATAACTTCAGAAAAGGTGTAGTAATCCATATGCACTGGTTGTCTCGAAGTCTCCACTTACTGTCTCTATTATTTTGAAGGTGTACCTCACTTTTACCTACCTTTCCCTGACTCTGTTCAAATATGTACCTGAGTGTTTCAGAGGCCTGGCAGAGGCAGAAACACGCAGGCATATCAGGTTTTCTGCTGTTACACACTGTGCAAATAGCTTTGGAAGGAGTTCCACAAGCATACCCTTATGTAGGAGTACAACACTGAAATACCAAAGGATGTAGCCATGTACTGGTAGCAACTGACTGTAACAATGCCATTGTACCAGTGCTGAAAAGACCTGTGCGTTGCATAGACAAAGAATAACCGGCTAACATCTGGCCACCATCTGGATAGGTCCGCAGTTGGGAGCTATGCAAACAGACTACTTGCCTTGATAAACTAACAAGTACACAACCTTTTAAGTCCAGCAAGATAACATTCACACAATAATACATAATGCTCTCTGTACGTCTGCATCCCTACCCAAATGTACAATATACCTGTGTGTTCAGGGTCTACCAAGGATGTAGGTAGGCATACTTAGTACTGGAATTGTCCAGTTTTCATGAGCAGCCTGTGCTAATCTCAACACTAAAAAAGCACAAACTGTTCAGAAGTGAGTACATTAATATTCACAGTATAGCAGTTCACAAACAGTTCATGTGCCAAAAGAATACATCTCAATAACTACTTTTGTATGGCAGTTAATTGTATAAGTAGAAAAGAAACTACATACTCCCATGTATCTTGTGTTAGCATTTGCAGGGGTGAGTACAATTCTACACTGACAAGTGTGTACCGGAAGTGGCAACATTCAGGTCTGAGTACAACATTTAAATCACTGGCTACATCCCTAGTTTCAGATATAAGAACTATACCAACCTTCTGACTTAAACAACGGTGTCCACAGCAAACAAGTATGAGCCCCACTTTGGAAAGCTGAAAGGGCTATGCCTACCTGACTTAGCAATTTATAGCATTGGGTTGCTATGACAGTGAGTACTGCAATTACCACACAGCAGGCTGCATGCAATTACCAAATGGTGGCCACCAGTTGGTGCAGAGGCCACCACATGCACATGTGCAGATACCTATAAAAGCAGGCTGTACTTGCTGCCCACACATGCAATCACTCAATTGCAGACACTGAGAGAGAGAGAGAGAGAGAGAGAGAGAGAGAGAGGCATTAACAGCAAAAGCAAACTCAAAAGCAAAAGGAACACGGAAATTAATAATACCAACACATACAAAGGAAAGGCATGTAACAGATATGTATTTACTGGCATGTAGTAGAAGTTTTTGAAGAGTACTCTACATACTTTGAAACATCCATATGTGGCAGCAGTATGTATCTATGCACAGATGTCCAGCATAACTCCTGCCATGGACAAATCAGTGTGTAGCTGTGTGCAGGGGGACATAACTGTGACATATGTAGCTCAGCATTAAATGTCAAACATCTGATCCATGTTATCTGTGTTCTGTACAGTAGTGTGGACAATGGCTGTTTGGGGGAGTAGCGCAAACAGCTATATAAACATGGATGTGACAGAGTAACACATGCATGATAGTCATATTAACGTGTAGCTTAGCATTGGCAACTGCTGTATCAGGCTAGTATGCTAATCAAGCATTTGTAGCTATATACACACCCTCTAATATTAATGTGTGCTCACATGTGACACCTGTTCATGTTGCAGCAAGGCCCAACAGGTCAGCCGTGAGGTCCAGGGACTTATAACAGTGTGGACCTTGTGTGTGTATGGCACACACATACGGAGAGATATATATGTGTCAGATATATTAACATCTGCACATGTGCATAGAGCAAGGGACATACTGCAACTGTATGTGAAGGGTGGACATATATATGTTGGTGAAGGTTTTTATGTGCATATTTGTATGTAGGTTGTAGTGTGTGGCAAACAAGACAGCATACAGTGCTGGTATATGACATGTGATGGTTAAACACTGTGTGTGTTTTGTTCAGTTTGCAATGTTGCAGCCAGTGAGGCCTGCTAAAGCTACCTGGGCTGAGAACACTTTCAATGCATTTCTCACAAGACTGTGCAATATTACATTACTGTATACCTCACATCCTTTGTATAATTGATATTCCCACCATGAAAGGTGGACTGTATATGTGCCTGGATGTATATGTATATGTACACCAATGGATGTGTATATGTATGTGTATGTATATGTGTATATATATATATATATATATATATATATATATATATATATATAGAGAGAGAGAGAGAGAGTCATATATAGTGAGACAGATGCCTGGTGTCAAAGCCATGGCCTCAGGCTCAATGCCGAAAATTGCATTGTCATCCCTTTTGGCAAACACTCGGTACCCATGAACTACCACATAGGTGGTAGTCTATTTAACACCGAAAATGTGATAAGAGACCTTGGGACTCAGGTGGACAGTAGTCTCTTGATGATCACAGTGCCACACTAGTCAAGAAACCCTTCTATGTGGCACACCTCATCACAAAAGGCTTCTCATCCAGGGAAAAAGAGGTCATTGTTCCCCTTTACTCATTACTCATAAGTCCCATTATAGAGTACAACGCCCTTTTTGGTATGCACCTCACAAGATATCTACAACAACTGGAAATGCCAAAGACATACCTCACAAAGAGGATTACCAGCCTCAAACAGATGCCCTATGCAGACTGTCTCACAAAATGCCAGCTTTACTCTGTCGCATATCACCTACCCAGAGGTGATCTCTGCCTAACATACAAAGCTATGTCAATCCCAGAGCTGTTGGACATGCTCCACATAAAGAAATCCCAATCCCTCCGAGCTACATGCTCTAGGGACCTAAACATTGTCACCACAATAAACAGAACATGCTGGAGGGATAGATTCCTATCTCAGAGACTTCACATACCCTGGAACAATCTACCTATTTATAGCAAACAAAGCTCCTCAGTAGCACTCTTCATGAATAATCTTGATGATTGGATGGGAGATAGGTAATACACCCCAGGGATCACCTTTGTAGCTCTGCTTGACAGGGGCACAGGAAATTAATTTCCTTGGGTGGCAAAGGCCAGGGTACCATTTGGCTAGGCTTATATAAGCCCTAGGGCCAATAGCCTAGTACCTACCTATGAACCTATACACACCCACATGTACTTGTTGTAATACATGCTATGTGAGGTTGACTGAGTGTGATGGTCAATGTGTTGGTGAATGTGCCAAAGTTGTGTATATGTGGGATAGCCTAGTGGGAAACTGTTTCTGACATGGTATTTTCTGTCCTAGCTTTGATCCCAGCAAAAGATGTGTATGCTATTGCTAGGCAGAAAAAGCAGTATGGCATACGGTCTGATGTAGTCCCTTGGTGTTAACTGGGATGTGCCATTGGAGGCTAAAGCAGTACATGTATGCCTATTGATTGGTACTGCTGGTGAATCCCACTCCTGTATGAACAGTAGTACTACCTGAAGCTGTAGGCCTAAACAGCACAATATGGTGTATGTCCACATTGCTTGGAACCACTGTTTTGTGTGTTCCCTGTAGTCCTCACAGATTACATACCTCAGGCTTAAGGTTTTGTAAGTACTGACACACAGTACTGTATGGTACATGTAAAGCTCATCTGGGTTGCCATACCTTTGTGTCTTGTAAGTATGTCTGATGTGTGTGTGGGTATGCCTGTAATATGCCCTCTGTCATATGTGTGTTACAGGATATAAGTGCATATCTAGCAACATGTATAGTCTAGTACAGCAGTATGCCACCCATATTCATGAATGTGCACATATATTAGGCAGGGGTTTGCCATCAACAAGTAGCGTGGTATAATGGTAATACTGTAACTGGACTATACAATCATTGTGATGGAGGACATATTACATTATGCATTAGCTTGAGCTATACCTTCTGTGGCTAGGTGGTGCATTGTGTTGCATACAGTGTGCCATGTACTGTTGTATTGTCTTACATAGTGATTTCACTTTGTTGCTGTGCAGAACATGGTGTAATATATAGTGTGCCAGGCACTGTCAGGTAGTTGTGGGGTGAGTACTGATATGTGGTATTGAAAGTGTGTATCCTCTGACAGCTAATAGGTTGCTATATATGGCAGTTCAGTGATATCTGTACTGTATAATGTTAAGTGTGCCATATGACTTGCTCAGACATATTGTTTCATTGTCTTCCAGGGATCATGGCCCACTGTTGCAAACCGAGCTATAGTAGTGCTGAGGACAACATCATTACAAGCATTCTGATCCAGCACTACAGAGTGCTATTCTCAAGAACCAGCCAGGACCAGCATGAGCAGACTGCACTGTGGCAAGATGTTGTCCATAGGGTAAATGACATAGGCATGCATAACTGGACATATATGCAGGTACGCCATCACTGTAGTGATTTACTTAGACATGTCCAGCAGCGTGCATCTGATGTCCGTAGACAACAGCTTGCTACAGGTGGTGGGGTTATCATCCATCCCCCCCTCACCAGAGTGGAGGAGCTGCTCCTGAGCCTAGTGACTCCTGGCCAACACCAACAGCAGCAGACATGTATCGTCATGGAGGATGGAGCCACCCAGCAAGTTCACACGGAGCATGCAGGTAACATGACATATTTGTAGACTACTGTTACCTCTATTGGTAGATCATGCATATGTGAGATGTGTACTGTGTAGTTAGAAGATGTGGAGCCTGGTGTTGTGCAATACTGATCATTTGGAACATAATCTGTAGGCCTGTGAATGTAAACAGTTGTACTACTGTAAGATTGCAAACCCACAGTAGCAATGCCACAGTTGTTGCCACTGACAAACTGTCTCATATCCTTGCAGGTCCCTCTGGTGTGACAGCAAGGCCACAGACCCATGCTGGTGAGTGTGTTATACATTTATTGTTGCAAATAAAATGTGCACATCATAGGTAAGGTGTAGGCCATGTACACATGTAACACACCTACGCGTAATGCATGCTGTGCATGTTTGCTGTGAGACTACGCACATCTCAGTAATGTGATTAGCTGCCTCAAACACATGCAATACACAGAGCATCCCAAACAAATGTGGCTACACTGTAGTGGCCGTTGGATAGGCAGAATCGATACACATGCACACAACATACACAACTATGTCATACACAGAACATGTTAATCTGACATACGCTTTATTGTTGGATGAAGTCTCCTTTACAGTACCCTGACATACGCTTTACTGTTGGACGAAGTCTCCTTTACAATACCCTGACATTCGCTTTAAAGTTAGACAAAGACTCCTTTACAGTACTCTGACATATGCTTTACTGTTGGACAAAGTCTCCTTTACAGTACCCTGACGTACGCTTTAGTGTTGGATGAAGTCTACTTTACAGTACCCTGACATATGTTTTACTGTTGGATGAAGTCTCCTTTACAGTACCCTGACATATGCTTTACTGTTGGACGAAGTCTCCATTACAGTACCCTGACATATGCTTTACTGTTGGACGAAGTCTCCTTTACAGTACCTAGAATACGCTTTACTGTTGGACGAAGTATCAATTACAGTATCCTGACATATGCTTTACTGTTGGATGAAGTCTCCTTTACAGTACCCTGACATATGCTTTACTGTTGGACAAAGTCTCCTTTACAGTACTCTGACATATGCTTTACTGTTGGACGAAGTCTCCTTTACAGTACTCTGACATATGCTTTACTGTTGGACGAAGTCTCCTTTACAGTACCCTAGCATACGCTTTACTGTTGGATGAAGTCTCCTTTACAGTACCCTGACATATGCTTTACTGTTGGACAAAGTCTCCTTTACAGTACCCTGACATATGCTTTACTGTTGGATGAAGTCTCCTTTACAGTACCCTGACATATGCTTTACTGTTGGATGAAGTCTCCTTTACAGTACCCTGACATATGCTTTACTGTTTGATGAAGTCTCCTTTACAGTACCCTGACATATGCTTTACTGTTGGATGAAGTCTCCTTTACAGTACCCTGACATATGCTTTACTGTTGGACAAAGTCTCCTTTACAGTACCCTGACATATGCTTTACTGTTGGACGAAGTCTCCTTTACAGTACCCTGACATATGCTTTACTGTTGGATGAAGTCTCCTTTACAGTACCCTGACATATGCTTTACTGTTGGACAAAGTCTCCTTTACAGTACCCTGACATATGCTTTACTGTTGGATGAAGTCTCCTTTACAGTACCCTGACATATGCTTTACTGTTGGACAAAGTCTCCCTTAAAGTTCCCTGACATATGCTTTACTGTTGGATGAAGTCTCTTCAACAGTACCCTGACATACGCTTTAGTGTTAGATAAAGTCTCCTTTACAGTACCCTGACATATGCTTTATTGTTGGATTAAATCTCCTTTACAGTACCCTGACATATGCTTTACTGTTGGACAAAGTCTCCTTTACAGTACCCTGACATATGCTTTACTGTTGGACGAAGTCTCCTTTACAGTACCCTGACATATGCTTTACTGTTGGACAAAGTCTCCTTTACAGTACCCTGAAAAATGCTTTACTGTTGGATGAAGTCTCCTTTACAGTACCCTGACATATGCTTTACTGTTGGACGAAGTCTCCTTTACAGTACCCTGACATATGCTTTACTGTTGGATGAAGTCTCCTTTACAGTACCCTGACATATGCTTTACTGTTGGATGAAGTCTCGTTTATAGTACCCTAACATATGCTTTACTGTTGATGAAATCTCCTATGCAGTACCCTGTCGTATGCTTTACTGGTGGACGAAGTCTCCTTTACAGTACCCTGACATATGCTTTACTGTTGGATGAAGTCTCCTTTACAGTACCCTGACATATGCTTTACTGTTGGATGAAGTCTCCTTTACAGTACCTTGACATATACTTCACTGTTGGATGAAGTCTCTTTTACAGTACCCTGACATATGCTTTACTGTTGGATAAATTCACCTTTACAGTACCTGACATACGCTTTACTGTTGGATGAAGTCTCCTTTACAATACCCTGACATATGCTTTACTGTTGGATGAAGTCTCCTTTACAGTACCCTGACATATGCTTTACTGTTGGATGAAGTCTCCTTTACAGTACCCTGACATATGCTTTACTGTTGGATGAAGTCTCCTTTACAGTACCCTGACATATGCTTTACTGTTGGACGAAGTCTCCTTTACAGTACCCTGACATATGCTTTACTGTTGGATGAAGTCTCCTTTACAGTACCCTGACATATGCTTTACTGTTGGACGAAGTCTCCTTTACAGTACCCTGACATATGCTTTACTGTTGGATGAAGTCTCCTTTACAGTACCCTGACATATGCTTTACTGCTGGATGAAGTCTCCTTTACAATACTCTGAAATATGATTTACTGGTGAACGAAGACACCTTTACAGTATCCGGACTTATGCTTTACTTATGGATGAAGTCTCCCTTACAGTACCCTGACATATGGTTTACTGTTGGATGAAGTCTCCTTTACGGTACCCTGACATATGCTTTACTGTTGGACGAGGTCTCCTTTACAGTACCCTGACATATGGTTTTCTGTTGGATGAAGTCTCCTTTACAGTACCCTGACATATGCTTTACTGTTGGACGAAGTCTCCTTTGCAGTAGCCTGACATATGCTTTACTGTTGGATGAAGTCTCCTTTACAGTACCCTGACATATGCTTTACTGTTGGATGAAGTCTCCTTTACAGTACCCTGACATATGGTTTTCTGTTGGATGAAGTCTCCTTTACAGTACCCTGACATATGCTTTACTGTTGGATGAAGTCTCCTTTACAGTACCCTGACATATGCTTTACTGTTGGATGAAGTCTCCTTTACAGTACCCTGACATATGCTTTACTGTTGGACGAAGTCTCCTTTACAGTACCCTGACATATGCTTTACTGTTGGACAAAGTCTCCTTTACAGTACCCTGACATATGCTTTACTGTTGATGAAGTCTCCTTTACAGTACCCTGACATACGCTTTACTGTTGGATGAAGTCTCCTTTACAGTACCCTGACATATGCTTTACTGTTGGATGAAGTCTCCTTTACAGTACCCTGACATATGCTTTACTGTTGGACGAAGTCTCCTTTACAGTACCCTGACATATGCTTTACTGTTGGATGAAGTCTCCTTTACAGTACCCTGACATATGCTTTACTGTTGGATGAAGTCTCCTTTACAGTACCCTGACATATGTTTTACTGTTGGAGGAAGTCTCCTTTACAGTACCCTGACATAAATTTTACTGCTGGATGAAGTCTCCTTTACAGTACCCTGGCATATGCTTTACTGTTGGATGAAGTGTCCTTTACAGTACCCTGACATATGTTTTACTATTGGATTAAGTCTTCTTTACAGTACCCTGACATATGCATTACTGTGGGATGAAGTCTCCTTTACAGTACCCTAGCATATGCTTTACTTTTGCATGAAGTCTCCTTTACAATACCCTGACATATGCTTAACTGTTGCATGAAGTCTCCTTTACAGTACCCTGACATATGCTTTACTGGTGGACGAAGTCTCCTTTACAGTAATCTGACATATGCTTTACTTTTGGACGAAGTCTCCTTTACAGTACCCTAGCATACGCTTTGCTGTTGTATGAAGTCTCATTTTTAGTATCCTGACAAAGGCTTTACTGTTGGATGAAGTCTCCTTCACAGTACCCTGACATATGCGTTACTGTTGGACGAAGTCTCCTTTACAGTACCCTGACATATGCTTTACTGTTGGATGAAGTCTCCTTTACAGTACCCTGACATATGCTTTACTGTTGGATGAAGTCTCCTTTACAGTACCCTGACATATGCTTTACTGTTGGATGAAGTCTCCTTTACAGTACCCTGACATATGCTTTACTCTTGGACAAAATCTCCTTTACAGTCTCCTGACATATACTTCACTGTTGGATGAAGTCTCTTTTACAGTACCCTGACATATGCTTTAGTGTTGGATGAAGTCTCCTTTACAGTACCCTGACATATGCTTTACTGTTGGATGAAGTCTCCTTTACAGTACCCTGACATATGTTTTACTGTTGGATGAAGTCTCCTTTACAGTACCCTGACATATGCTTTACTGTTGGATGAAGTCTCCTTTACAGTACCCTGACATATGCTTTACTGTTGGATGAAGTCTCCTTTACAGTACCCTGACATATGCTTTACTGTTGGATGAAGTCTCCTTTACAGTACCCTGACATATGCTTTACTGTTGGATGAATTCTCCTTTACAGTACCCTGACATATGCTTTACTGTTGGATAAAGTCTCCTTTACAGTACCTGACATACGCTTTACTGTTGGATGAAGTCTCCTTTACAGTACCCTGACATATGCTTTAGTGTTGGACGAAGTCTCCTTTACAGTACCCTGACATATGCTTTACTGTTGGACGAAGTCTGCTTTACAGTATCTTGACATATGCTTTACTGTTGGATGAAGTCTCCTTTACAGTACCCTGACATATGCTTTAGTGTTGGATGAAGTCTCCTTTACAGTACCCTGACATATGCTTTACTGTTGGATGAAGTCTCCTTTACAGTACCCTGACATATGCTTTACTGTTGAATGAAGTCTCCTTTACAGTACCCTACCATATGCTTTACTGTTGGATGAAGTCTCCTTTACAGTACCCTGACATATGCTTTACTGTTGGACGAAGTCTCCTTTACAGTACCCTGACATATGCTTTACTGTTGGATGAAGTCTCCTTTACAGTACCCTGACATATGCTTTACTGTTGGATGAAGTCTACTTTACAGTACCCTGACATATGTTTTACTGTTGGATGAAGTCTCCTTTACAGTACCCTGACATATGCTTTACTGTTGTATGAAGTCTCCTTTACAGTACCCTGACATATGCTTAACTACTGTATGAAGTCTCCTTTACAGTACCCTGACATATGCTTTACTGGTGGATGAAGTCTCCTTTACAGTACCCTGACATATGCTTTACTGTTGGAAGAAGTCTCCGTTACAGTACCCTGACATATGCTTTACTGTTGGACAAAGTCTCCTTTACAGTACCCTGACATAAGCTTTACTGTTGGACGAAGTCTCCTTTACAGTACCCTGACATATGCTTTACTGTTGGACGAAGTCTCCTTTACAGTACCCTGACATATGCTTTACTGTTGGACGAAGTCTCCTTTACAGTATCCTGACATATGCTTTACTGTTGGACGAAGTCTCCTTTACAGTACCCTGACATATGCTTTACTGTTAGACGAAGTCTCCTTTACAGTACTCTGAAATACGCTTTATTGTTGGATGAAGTCTCCTTTACAGTACCCTGACATAAGCTTTACTGTTGGATGAAGTCTCCATTACTGTACCCTGACATATGCTTTACTGTTGGATGAAGTCTCCATTACAGTACTCTAGCATACTCTTTACTGCTGGATGAAGTCTCCTTTACAGTACCCTGACATATGCTTTACTGTTGGATAAAGTTTCCTTTGCAGTAGCCTGACATATGCTTTACTGTTGGACGAAGTCTCCTTTACAATACCCTGACATATGCTTTACTGTTGTATGAAGTCTCCTTTACAGTACCCTGACATATGCTTAACTAATATATGAAGTCTCCTTTACAGTACCCTGACATATGCCTTACTGGTGGACGAAGTCTCCTTTACAGTACCCTGACATATGCTTTACTGTTGGATGAAGTCTCCTTTACAGTACCCTGACATATGCTTTACTGTTGGACAAAGTCTCCTTTACAGTACCCTGACATATGCTTTACTGTTGGACGAAGTCTCTTTTACAGTACCCTGACATATGCTTTACTGTTGTATGAAGACTCCTTTACAGTACACTGACATATGCTTTACTGTTGGTTAAAGTATCCTTTATAGAACCCTGACATATGCTTGACTGTTGGATGAAGTTTCCTTTACAGTACCCTGACATATGCTTTACTGTTGGATGAAGTCTCCTTTACAGTACCCTGACATATGCTTTACTGTTGTATGAAGTCTCCTTTACAGTACCCTGACATATGCTTTACTGTTGGATGAAGTCTCGTTTATAGTACCCTAACATATGCTTTACTGTTGATGAAATCTCCTATGCAGTACCCTGTCGTATGCTTTACTCTTGGACAAAATCTCCTTTACAGTATCCTGACATATGCTTTACTGTTGGATGAAGTCTCCTTTACAGTACCCTGACATATGCTTTACTGTTGGATGAAGTCTCCTTTACAGTACCCTGACATATGCTTTACTGTTGGACGAAGTCTCCTTTACAGTACCCTGACATAAGGTTTACTGTTGTATGAAGTCTCCTTTATAGTATCCTGACATAGCTTTACTGTTGCATGAAGTCTCCTTTACAGTACACTGACATAAGCTTTTCTGCTGGACAAAGTCTCCTTTACAGTATGCTTACATATGCTTTATTGTTGAACGACGTGTCCTTTACAGTACCCTAGCATACGCTTTACTATTGGACCAAGACTCCTTTACAGTACCCTGACATTTGCTTTACTATTGGATGAAGTCTGCTTTACAGTATCCTGACATATGCTTTACTGTTGGATGAAGTCTCCTTTACAGTACCCTGACATTTGCTTTACTATTGGATGAAGTCTGCTTTACAGTATCCTGACATATGATTTACTGTTGGATGAAGTCTCCTTTACAGTACCCTGACATATGCTTTAGTGTTGGATGAAGTCTACTTTACAGTACCCTGACATATGCTTTACTGTTGGATGAAGTCTCCTTTACAGTACCCTGACATATGCTTTACTGTTGGATGAAGTCTCCTTTACAGTACCCTGACATATGCTTTACTGTTGGATGAAGTCTCCTTTACAGTACCCTGACATATGCTTTACTGTTGGATGAAGTCTCCTTTACAGTACCCTGACATATGCTTTACTGTTGGACAAAGTCTGCTTTACAGTATCCTGACATATGCTTTACTGTTGGATGAAGTCTCTTATACAGTACCCTGAAATATGCTTGACTGTTGGATGAAGTCACCATTACTGTACCCTGACATATGCTTTACTGTTGGACGAAGTCTCTTTTACAGTACCCTGACATATGCTTTACTGTTGGATGAAGTCTCCTTTACAGTACCCTGACATATGCTTTACTGTTGGATGAAGTCTCCTTTGCAGTACCCTGACATATGCTTTACTGTTGTACGAGATCTCCTTTACAGTACCCTGACATATGCTTTACTGTTTAACGAAGTCTCCTTTACAGTAACTTGACATATGCTTTACTGTTGGAAGAAGTCTCCTTTACAGTACCCTGACATATGCTTTACTGTTGGACAAAGTCTCCTTTACAGTACCCTGACATATGCTTTACTGTTGGATGAAGTCTCCTTTACAGTACCCTGACATATTCTTTACTGTTGATCGAAGTCTCCTTTACAGTACCCTGACATATGCTTTACTGTTGGATGAAGTCTCGTTTACAGTACCTTGACATAAGCTTTACTGTTGGATGAAGTCTCCATTACTGTACCCTGACATATGCTTTACTGTTGGATGAAGTCTCCTTTACAGTACCCTGACATATGCTTTACTGTTGGATGAAGTCTCCATTACAGTACCCTGACATATGCTTTACTGTTGGATGAAGTCTCCATTACAGTACCCTGACATATGCTTTACTGTTGGATGAAGTCTCCTTTACAGTACCCTGACATATGCTTTACTGTTGGACGAAGTCTCCTTTACAGTACCCTGACATATGCTTTACTGTTGGACAAAGTCTCCTTTACAGTACCCTGACATATGCTTTACTGTTGGACAAAGTCTCCTTTACAGTATCCTGACATATGCTTTACTGTTGGATGAAGTCTCCTTTACAGTACCCTGACATATGCTTTACTGTTGGATGAAGTCTCCTTTACAGTACCCTGACATATGCTTTACTGTTGGATGAAGTCTCCTTTACAGTACCCTGACATATGCTTTACTGTTGGACAAAGTCTCCTTTACAGTACCCTGACATATGCTTTACTGTTGGATGAAGTCTCCTTTACAGTACCCTGACATATGCTTTACTGTTGGATGAAGTCTCCTTTACAGTACCCTGACATATGCTTTACTGTTGGATGAAGTCTCCTTTACAGTACACTGACATATGCTTTACTGTTGGATGAAGTCTCCTTTACAGTACCCTGACATATGCTTTACTGTTGGATGAAGTCTCCTTTACAGTACCCTGACATATGCTTTACTGTTGGATGAAGTCTCTTTTACAGTACACTGACATATGCTTTAGTGTTGGATGAAGTCTCCTTTACAGTACCTTGACATATGCTTTACTGTTGGACGAAGTCTCCTTTATATTACCCTGACATATGCTTTACTGTTGGATGAAGTCTCCTTTACAGTACCCTGACATATGCTTTACTGTTGGATGAAGTCTCCTTTACAGTACCCTGACATATGCTTTATTGTTGGATGAAATCTCCTTTACAGTACCCTGACATATGATTTACTGGTGGATGAAGTCTCCTTTACAGTATCCTGACGTATGCTTTACTGATGGACGAAGTCTCCTTTACAGTACCCTGACATATGCTTTACTGTTGGACAAAGTCTCCTTTACAGTATCCTGACATATGCTTTACTGTTGGATGAAGTCTCCTTTACAGTACCCTGACATATGCTTTACTGTTGGATGAAGTCTCCTTTACAGTACCCTGACATATGCTTTACTGTTGGATGAAGTCTCCTTTACAGTACCCTGACATATGCTTTACTGTTGGATGAAGTCTCCTTTACAGTACCCTGACATATGTTTTACTGTTGGATGAAGTCTCCTTTACAGTACCCTGACATATGCTTTACTGTTGGACAAAGTCTCCTTTACAGTATCCTGACATATGCTTTACTGTTGGATGAAGTCTCCTTTACAGTACCCTGACATATGCTTTACTGTTGGATGAAGTCTCCTTTACAGTACCCTGACATATGCTTTACTGTTGGATGAAGTCTCCTTTACAGTACCCTGACATATGCTTTACTGTTGGATGAAGTCTCCTTTACAGTACCCTGACATATGCTTTACTGTTGGAAGAAGTCTCCTTTACAGTACCCTGACATATGCTTTACTGTTGGATGAAGTCTCCTTTACAGTACCCTGACATATGCTTTACTGTTGGACGAAGTCTCCTTTACAGTACCCTGACATATGCTTTACTGTTGGACAAAGTCTCCTTTACAGTACCCTGACATATGCTTTACTGTTGGATGAAGTCTCCTTTACAGTACCCTGACATATGCTTTACTGTTGGATGAAGTCTCCTTTACAGTACCCTGACATATGCTTTACTGTTGGATGAAGTCTCCTTTACAGTACCCTGACATATGCTTTACTGTTGGATGAAGTCTCCTTTACAGTACCCTGACATATGGTTTTCTGTTGGATGAAGTCTCCTTTACAGTACCCTGACATATGCTTTACTGTTGGACGAGGTCTCCTTTACAGTACCCTGACATATGGTTTACTGTTGGATGAAGTCTCCTTTACAGTACCCTGACATATGCTTTACTGTTGGACAAAGTCTCCTTTACAGTACCCTGACATATGCTTTACTGTTGGATGAAGTCTCCTTTACAGTACCCTGACATATGCTTTACTGTTGGATGAAGTCTCCTTTACAGTACCCTGACATATGCTTTACTGTTGGATGAAGTCTCCTTTACAGTACCCTGACATACGCTTTACTGTTGATAGAAGTGTCCTTTACAGTACCCTAGCATACGCTTTACTGTTGGATGAAGACTCCTTTACAGTACCCTGACATATGCTTTACTGTTGGACGAAGTCTCCTTTACAGTACCCTGGCATATGCTTTACTGTTGGATGAAGTTTCCTTTATAGTACCCTGACATGCGCTTTACTTTTGGACGAAGTCTCCTTTACAGTACCCTAGCATACGCTTTGCTGTTGTATGAAGTCTCCTTTACAGTACCCTGACATATGCTTTACTGTTGGACGAAGTCTCCTTTACAGTACCCTGACATATGTTTTACTATTGGATGAAGTCTCCTTTACAGTACCCTGACATATGCTTTACTGTTGGATGAAGTCTCCTTTACAGTACCCTGACATATGCTTTACTGTTGGACAAAGTCTCCTTTACAGTACCCTGACATATGCTTTACTGTTGGACGAAGTCTCCTTTACAGTACCCTGACATATGCTTTACTGTTGGATGAAGTGTCCTTTGCAGTACCCTGACATATGCTTTACTGTTGGATGAAATCTCCTTTACAGTACCCTGACATATGCTTTACTGTTGGATGAAGTCTCCTTTACAGTATCCTGACATATGCTTTACTGTTGGACGAAGTCTCCTTTACAGTACCCTAGCATACTCTTTACTTTTGGATGAACTCTCCTTTACAGTGCTCTGACATATGCTTTACTGTTGGATGAAGTCTGCTTTACAGTACCCTCACATATGCTTTACTGGTGGACGAAGTTTCCTTTACAGTACCCTGACATATGCTTTACTGTTGGACAAAGTCTCCTTTACAGTACCCTGACATATGCTTTACTGTTGGATGAAGTCTCCTTTACAGTACCCTGACATATGCTTTACTGTTGGATGAAGTCTCCTTTACAGTACCCTGACATATGCTTTACTGTTGGATGAAGTCTCCTTTACAGTACCCTGACATATGCTTTACTGTTGGATGAAGTCTCCTTTATAGTACCCTAACATATGCTTTACTGTTGATGAAATCTCCTAGGCAGTACCCTGTCATATGCTTTACTGTTGGATGAAGTCTCCTTTACAGTACCCTGTCGTATGCTTTACTCTCAGACAAAATCTCCTTTACAGTCTCCTGACATATACTTCACTGTTGGATGAAGTCTCTTTTACAGTACCCTGACATATGCTTTACTGTTGGATGAAGTCTCCTTTACAGTACCTTGACATATGCTTTACTGTTGGACGAAGTCTCCTTTACTGTACCCTAGCATACGCTTTACTGTTGGATGAAGTCTCCTTTACAGTACCCTGACATATGCTTTACTGTTGGATGAAGTCTCCTTTACAGTACCCTGACATATGCTTTACTGTTGGATGAAGTATCCTTTACAGTACCCTGACATACGGTTTACTGTTGGATGAAGTCTCCTTTACAGTACACTGACATAAGCTTTTCTGTTGAACGAAGTCTCCTTTACAGTACCCTAGCATAAGCTTTACTGTTGGACGAAGACTCATTTATAGTAGCCTGACATATGCTTTACTGTTGGATGAAGTCTCCTTTACAGTATTCTGACATATGCTTTACTGTTGGATGAAGTCTCCTTTACAGTACCCTGACATATGCTTTACTGTTGGTTAAAGTCTCCTTTACAGTACCCTGACATATGCTTTACTGTTGGATGAAGTCACCTTTACAGTACCCTGACATATGCTTTTCTGTTGGATGAAGTCTCCTTTACAGTACCCTGACATTTGCTTTACTATTGGATGAAGTCTCCTTTACAGTACCCTGACATATGCTTTACTGTTGGATGAAGTCTCCTTTACAGTACCCTGACATATGCTTTACTATTGGATGAAGTCTCCTTTACAGTATCCTGACATATGCTTTACTGTTGGATGAAGTCTCCTTTACAGTACCCTGACATATGCTTTACTGTTGGCCAAAGTCTTCTTTACAGTATCTTGACATATGCTTTACTGTTGGATTATGTCTGCTTTACAGTACCCTGACATATGCTTTACTGTTGGATGAAGTCTCCTTTACAGTACCCTGACATATGCTTTACTGTTGGATGAAGTCTCCTTTACAGTACCCTGACATATGCTTTACTGTTGGATGAAGTCTCCTTTACAGTACCCTGACATACGCTTTAGTGTTGGGTGAAGTCTACTTTACAGTACCCTGACATATGTTTTACTGTTGGATGAAGTCTCCTTTACAGTACCCTGACATATGCTTTACTGTTGGACAAAGTCTCCTTTACAGTACTCTGACATATGCTTTACTGTTGGACGAAGTCTCCTTTACAGTACCCTGACATATGCTTTACTGTTGGATGAAGTCTCCTTTACAGTACCCTGACATATGCTTTACTGTTGGACGAAGTCTCCTTTACAGTACCCTGACATATGCTTTACTGTTGGACGAAGTCTTCTTTAAAGTACCCTGACATATGCTTTACTGTTGGATGAAGTCTCCTTTACAGTACCCTGACATATGCTTGACTGTTGGATGAAGTTTCCTTTACAGTACCCTGACATATGCTTTACTGTTGGATGAAGTCTCGTTTATAGTACCCTAACATATGCTTTACTGTTGATGAAATCTCCTATGCAGTACCCTGTCGTATGCTTTACTCTCAGACAAAATCTCCTTTACAGTCTCCTGACATATACTTCACTGTTGGATGAAGTCTTTTTTACAGTACACTGACATATGCTTTACTGTTGGATAAAGTCTCCTTTACAGTACCCTGACATATGCTTTACTGTTGTATGAAGATTCCTTTACAGTACCCTGACATATGCTTTACTGTTGGACAAAGTCTCCTTTACAGTACCCTGACATATGCTTTACTGTTGGATGAAGTCTCCTTTACAGTACCCTGACATATGCTTTACTGTTGGATGAAGTCTCCTTTACAGTACCCTGAAATATGCTTTACTGTTGGATGAAGTCACCTTTACAGTACCCTGACATATGGTTTACTGTTAGATGAAGTCTCCTTTACAGTACCCTGACATTTGCTTTACTGTTGGATGAAGTCTCCTTTACAGTACCCTGACATATGCTTTACTGTTGGATGAAGTCTCCTTTACAGTACCCTGACATATGCTTTACTGTTGATGAAATCTCCTTTATAGTACCCTGACATATGCTTTACTGTTGGACGAAGTCTCCTTTACAGTACCCTGACATATGCTTTACTGTTGGACAAAGTCTCCTTTACAGTACCCTGACATATGCTTTACTGTTGGATGAAGTCTCTTTTACAGTACCCTGACATATGCTTTACTGTTGGATGAAGTCTCCTTTACAATACCCTGACATATGCTTTACTGTTGGATGAAGTCTCCTTTACAGTACACTGACATAAGCTTTACTGTTGGATGAAGTCTCCTTTACAGTACCCTGACATATGCTTTACTGTTGGATGAAGTCTCCTTTACAGTACCCTGACATATGCTTTACTGTTGGATGAAATCTCATTTACAGTACCCTGACATATGCTTTACTGTTGGATGAAGTCTCCTTTACAGTACCCTGACATATGCTTTACTGTTGGACAAAGTCTCCTTTACAGTTGCCTGACATATGCTTTACTGTTGGATGAAGTCTCCTTTACAGTACGCTGACATATGCTTTATTGTTGGATGAAGTCTCCTTTACAGTACCTTGACATATGCTTTACTGTTGGATGAAGTCTCTTTTACAGTACCCTGACATATGCTTTACTGTTGGATGAAGTCTCCATTACAGTACCCTGACATATGCTTTACTGTTGGATGAAGTCTCCTTTACAGTACCCTGACATATGCTTTACTGTTGGACAAAGTCTCCTTTACAGTACCCTGACATATGCTTTACTGTTGGACGAAGTCTCCTTTACAGTACCCTGACATATGCTTTACTGTTGGATGAAGTCTCCTTTACAGTACCCTGACATATGCTTTACTGTTGGACAAAGTCTCCTTTACAGTACCCTGACATATGCTTTACTGTTGGATGAAGTCTCCTTTACAGTACCCTGACATATGCTTTACTGTTGGATGAAGTCTCTTTTACAGTACACTGACATATGCTTTACTGTTGGATGAAGTCTCCTTTACAGTACCCTGACATATGCTTTACTGTTGGATGAAGTTTCCTT
The DNA here is from genome assembly GCF_019279795.1 of Protopterus annectens. Classification (NCBI taxonomy): domain Eukaryota; kingdom Metazoa; phylum Chordata; order Ceratodontiformes; family Protopteridae; genus Protopterus; species Protopterus annectens. Next base: position 32,063,095 of record NC_056748.1, read on the forward strand.
TACAGTACCCTGACATACGCTTTACTGTTGGACGAAGTCTCCTTTACAGTACTTTGACATATGCTTTACAGTTGGATGAAGTCTCCTTTACAGTACCCTGACATATGCTTTACTGTTGGATGAAGTCTCCTTTACAGTACCCTGACATATGCTTTACTGTTGGACGAAGTCTCCTTTACAGTACCCTGACATATGCTTTACTGTTGGATGAAGTCTCCTTTACAGTACCCTGACATATGCTTTACTGTTGGATGAAGTCTCCTTTACAGTACCCTGACATATGCTTTACTGTTGGACAAAGTCTCCTTTACAGTACCCTGACATATGCTTTACTGTTGGATGAAGTCTCCTTTACAGTACCCTGACATATGCTTTACTGTTGGATGAAGTCTCCTTTACAGTACCCTGACATATGCTTTACTGTTGGATGAAGTCTCCTTTACAGTACCCTGACATATGCTTTACTGTTGGACAAAGTCTCCTTTACAGTACCCTGACATATGCTTTACTGTTGGATGAAGTCTCCTTTACAGTACCCTGACATATGCTTTACTGTTGGATGAAGTCTCCTTTACAGTACCCTGACATATGCTTTACTGTTGGATGAAGTCTCCTTTACAGTACCCTGACATATGCTTTACTGTTGGATGAAGTCTCCTTTACAGTACCCTGACATATGCTTTACTGTTGGATGAAGTCTCCTTTACAGTACCCTGACATATGCTTTACTGTTGGATGAAGTCTCCTTTACAGTACCCTGACATATGCTTTACTGTTGGACGAAGTCTCCTTTACAGTACCCTGACATATGCTTTACTGTTGGATGAAGTCTCCTTTACAGTACCCTGACATATGCTTTACTGTTGGACAAAGTCTCCTTTACAGTACCCTGACATATGCTTTACTGTTGGATGAAGTCTCCTTTACAGTACCCTGACATATGCTTTACTGTTAGATGAAGTCTCGTTTGCAGTACCCTGACATATGCTTTACTGCTGGATGAAGTCTCCTTTACAGTACGCTGACATATGCTTTACTGTTTAATGAAGTCTCCTTTACAGTACCCTGACATATGCTTTACTGTTGGATGAAGTCTCCTTTACAGTACCCTGACATAGGCTTTACAGTTGGATGAAGCCTCCTTTACAGTACCCTGACATATGCTTTACTGTTGGATGAAGTCTCCTTTACAGTACCCTGACATATGCTTTACTGTTGGATGAAGTCTCCTTTACAGTACCCTGACATATGCTTTACTGTTGGATGAAGTCTCCTTTACAGTACCCTGACATATGCTTTACTGTTGGATGAAGTCTCCTTTACAGTACCCTGACATATGCTTTACTGTTGGACGAAGTCTCCTTTACAGTATCCTGACATATGCTTTACTGTTGGACAAAGTCTCCCTTAAAGTTCCCTGACATATGCTTTACTGTTGGATGAAGTCTCTTCAACAGTACCCTGACATATGCTTTACTGTTGGATGAAGTCTCCTTTACAGTACCCTGACATATGCTTTACTGTTGGATGAAGTCTCCTTTACAGTACCCTGACATATGCTTTACTGTTGGATGAAGTCTCCTTTACAGTACCCTGACATATGCTTTACTGTTGGAAGAAGTCTCCGTTACAGTACTCTGACATATAAAGTCTCCTTTACAGTACCCTGACATATGCTTTATTGTTGGATTAAATCTCCTTTACAGTACCCTGACATATGATTTACTGGTGGATGAAGTCTCCTTTACAGTATCCTGACGTATGCTTTACTGATGGACGAAGTCTCCTTTACAGTACCCTGACATATGCTTTACTGTTGGATGAAGTCTCCTTTACAGTACCCTGACATATGCTTTACTGTTGGACGAAGTCTCCTTTACAGTACTCTGACATATGATTTACTGGTGAATGAAGTCTCCTTTACAGTATCCTGACGTATGCTTTACTTATGGATGAAGTCTCCCTTACAGTACCCTGACATATGCTTTACTGTTGGACAAAGTCTCCTTTACTGTAACCTAGCATATGCTTTACTGTTGGACGAATTCTCCTTTACAGTACCCTGACATACGCTTTACTGTTGGATAAAGTCTCCTTTACAGTACCTGACATATGCTTTACTGTTGGATGAAGTCTCCTTTACAGTACCCTGACATATACTTTACTGTTCCACTGATGAAGTCTCCTTTACAGTACCCTGACATATGCTTTACTGTTGGATGAAGTCTCCTTTACAGTACCCTGACATATGCTTTACTGTTGGATGAAGTCTCCTTTACAGTACCCTGACATATGCTTTACTGTTGGATGAAGTCTCCTTTACAGTACCCTGACATATGCTTTACTGTTGGACAAAGTCTCCTTTACAGTACCCTGACATATGCTTTACTGTTGGACGAAGTCTCCTTTACAGTACCCTGACATATGCTTTACTGTTGGATGAAGTCTCCTTTACAGTACACTGACATATGCTTTACTGTTGGATGAAGTCTCCTTTACAGTACCCTGACATATGCTTTACTGTTGGACGAAGTCTCCTTTACAGTACCCTGACATATGCTTTACTGTTGGATGAAGTCTCCTTTACAGTACCCTGACATATGCTTTGCTGTTGTATGAAGTCTCCTTTATAGTACCCTGACATAGCTTTACTGTTGCATGAAGTCTCCTTTACAGTACACTGACATAAGCTTTTCTGTTGAACGAAGTGTCCTTTACAGTACCCTAGCATACACTTTACTGTTGGACGAAGACTCCTTTACAGTACCCTGACATATGCTTTACTGTTGGATGAAGTCTCCTTTACAGTACTCTGACATATGCTTTACTGTTGGATGAAGTCTCCTTTACAGTACCCTGACATATGCTTTACTGGTGGATGAAGTCTCCTTTACAGTACCATGACATATGCTTTAGTGTCGGACGAAGTCTCCTTTACAGTATCCTGACATATGCTTTACTGTTGGATGAAGTCTCCTTTAAAGTACCCTGACATATGCTTTACTGTTGGATGAAGTCTCCTTTACAGTACCCTGACATATGCTTTACTGTTGGATGAAGTCTCCTTTACAGTACCCTGACATATGCTTTACTGTTGGACGAAGTCTCCTTTACAGTACCCTGACATATGCTTTACTGTTGGACAAAGTCTCCTTTACAGTACCCTGACATATGCTTTACTGTTGGATGAAGTCTCCTTTACAGTACCCTGACATATGCTTTACTGTTGGATGAAGTCTCCTTTACAGTACCCTGACATATGCTTTACTGTTGGATGAAGTCTCCTTTACAGTACCCTGACATACGCTTTACTGTTGGATGAAGTCTCCTTTACAGTACCCTGACATATGCTTTACTGTTGGATGAAGTCTCCTTTACAGTACCCTGACATATGCTTTACTGTTGGATGAAGTCTCCTTTACAGTACCCTGACATATGCTTTAGTGTTGAATAAAGTCTCTTTTAAAGTACCCTAACATATGCATTACTGTTGGACAAAGTTTCCTTTACAGTACCCTAATATATGCTTCCCTGTTGGATGAAGTCTCCATTACAGTACGCTGACATACGCTTTACTGTTGGATGAAGTCTCCTTTACAGTACCCTGACATATGCTTTACTGTTGGATGAAGTCTCCTTTACTGTACCCTGACATATGGGTTACTGTTGGACGAATTCTCCTTTACAGTACCCTGACATATGCTTAACTCTTGTATGAAGTCTCGTTTAAAGTACCCTGACATATGCTTTACTGGTGGATGAAGTCTCTTTTACAGTACACTGACATATGCTTTACTGTTGGATGAAGTCTCCTTTACAGTACCTTGACATATGCTTTACTGTTGTATGAAGTCTCCTTTACAGTACCCTGACATATGCTTTACTGGTGGACGAAGTCTCTTTTACAGTACCCTGACATAAGCTTTACTGTTGGACAAAGTCTCTTTTACAGTACCCTGACAAATGCTTTACTGTTGGATGAAGTCTCATTTACAGTACCCTGACATATGCTTTACTTTTAGATGAAGTCTCCGTTACAGTACCCTGACATATGCTTTACTGTTGGACGAAGTGTCCTTTACAGTACCCTGACATATGCTTTACTGTTGGATGAAGCCTCCTTTACAGTACCCTGACATATGCTTTACTGTTGGACGAAGTCTCCTTTACAGTACCCTGACATATGCTTTACTGTTGGACAAAGTCTCCTTTACAGTACCCTGACATATGCTTTACTGTTGGATGAAGTCTCCTTTACAGTACCCTGACATATGCTTTACTGTTGAATGAAGTCTCCTTTACAGTCTCCTGACATATACTTCACTGTTGGATGAAGTCTTTTTTACAGTACACTGACATATGCTTTACTGTTGGACGAAGTCTCCTTTACAGTACCCTGACATATGCTTTACTGTTGGATGAAGTCTCCTTTACAGTACCCTGACATATGTTTTACTGTTGGATGAAGTCTCCTTTACAGTACCCTGACATATGCTTTACTGTTGGATGAAGTCTCCTTTACAGTACCCTGACATAAACTTTACTGTTGGACGAAGTCTCCTTTACACTACCCTGGCATATGCTTTACTGTTGGATGAAATTTCCTTTACAGTACCCTGACATGCGCTTTACTGTTGGATGAAGTCTCCTTTACAGTACCCTGACATATGCTTTACTGTTGGATGAAGTCTCCTTTACAGTACCCTGACATATGCTTTACTGTTGTATGAAGTCTCCTTTACAGTACCCTGGCATATGCTTTACTGTTGGATGAAATTTCCTTTACAGTACCCTGACATGCGCTTTACTGTTGGACGAAGTCTCCTTTACAGTCCACTGACATATGCTTTACGGTTCGATGAAGTCTCCTTTACAGTACTCTAACATATGCTTTATTGTTGGATGAAGTCTCCTTTACAGTACCCTGACATATGCTTTACTGTTGGATGAAGTCTCCTTTACAGTACCCTGACATATGTTTTACTGTTGGATTAAGTCTCCTTTACAGTACCCTGACATATGCTTTACTGTTGTATGAAGTCTCCTTTACAGTACCCTGACATATGCTTTACTGTTGGATGAAGTCTCCTTTACAGTACCCTGACATATGCTTTACTGTTGGATGAAGTCTCCTTTACAGTACCCTGACATATGCTTTACTGTTGGACAAAGTCTCCTTTACAGTACCCTGACATATGCTTTACTGTTGGATGAAGTCTCCTTTACAGTACCCTGACATATGCTTTACTGTTAGACGAAGTCTCCTTTACAGTACCCTGACATTTGCTTTATTGTTAGACGAAGTCTCCTTTACAGTACCCTGACATATGCTTTACTGTTGGATGAAGTCTCCTTTACAGTACCCTGACATATGCTTTACTGTTGGATGAAGTCTCCTTTACAGTACCCTGACATATGGTTTTCTGTTGGATGAAGTTTCCTTTACAGTACCCTGACATGTGCTTTAGTGTTGGTTGTAGTCTCCTTTACAGTACCCTGACATATACTTTACTGTCGGACAAAGTCTCCTTTACAGTACCCTGACATATGCTTTACTGTTGGATGAAGTCTCCTTTACAGTACCCTGACATATGCTTTACTGTTGGATGAAGTCTCCTTTACAGTACCCTGACATATGCTTTACTGTTGGATGAAGTCTCCTTTACAGTACCCTGACATATGCTTTACTGTTGGACAAAGTCTCCTTTACAGTACCCTGACATATGCTTTACTGTTGGATGAAGTCTCCTTTACAGTACCCTGACATATGCTTTACTGTTGGATGAAGTCTCCTTTACAGTACCCTGACATATGCTTTACTGTTGGACGAAGTCTCCTTTACAGTACCCTGACATATGCTTTACTGTTGGACGAAGTCTCCTTTACAGTACCCTGACATACGCTTTACTGTTGGATGAAGTCTCCTTTACAGTACCCTGACATATGCTTTACTGTTGGATGAAGTCTCCATTACAGTACCCTAGCATACTCTTTACTTTTGGATGAAGTCTCCTTTACAGTACCATGACATATGCTTTAGTGTCGGACGAAGTTTCCTTTACAGTATCCTGACATATGCTTTACTGTTGGACGAAGTCTCCTTTAATGTACCCTGACATATGCTTTACTGTTGGACGAAGTCTCCTTTACAGTACCCTGACATACGGTTTTCTGTTACAGTACCCTGACATATGCTTTACTGTTGGACGAGGTCTCCTTTACAGTACCCTGACATATGCTTTACTGTTGGATGAAGTCTCCTTTACAGTACCCTGACATATGCTTTACTGTTGGATGAAGTCTCCTTTACAGTACCCTGACATATGCTTTACTGTTGGATGAAGTCTCCTTTACAGTACCCTGACATATGCTTTACTGTTGGATAAAGTCTCCTTTACAGTACCCTGACATATGCTTTACTGTTGGATGAAGTCTCCTTTACAGTACCCTGACATACGCTTTACTGTTGGATGAAGTCTCCTTTACAGTACCCTGACATATGCTTTACTGTTGGATGAAGTCTCCTTTACAGTACCCTGACATATGCTTTACTGTTGGACAAAGTCTCCTTTACAGTACCCTGACATATGCTTTACTGTTGGTTAAAGTATCCTTTATAGAACCCTGACATATGCTTGACTGTTGGATGAAGTTTCCTTTACAGTACCCTGACATATGCTTTACTGTTGGATGAAGTCTCCTTTATAGTACCCTGACATATGCTTTACTTTTGGATGAAGTCTCCTTTACAATACCCTGACATATGCTTTATTTGTGGACGAAGTCTCCTTTACAGTACCATGACATATGCTTTACTGTCAGATGAAGTCTCCTTTACAGTACACTGACATATGCTTTCCTGCTGGATGAAGTCTCCTTTACAGTACCCTGACATATGCTTTACTGTTGGATGAAGTCTCGTTTATAGTACCCTAACATATGCTTTACTGTTGATGAAATCTCCTTTACAGTACCTTGACATATGCTTTACTGTTGGATGAAATCTCATTTATAGTAATCTGACATATGCTTTACTGTTGGACGAAGTCTCCTTTACAGTATCCTGACATATGCTTTACTGTTGGATGAAGTCTCCTTTACAGTACCCTAATATATGCTTTACTGGTGGACAAAGTCTCCTTCACAATACCCTGACATATGCTTTATTGTTGTATGAAGTCTCCTTTACAGTACCCTGACATATGCTTTACTGGTGGACAAAGTCTCCTTTACAGTACCCTGACATATGCTTTACTGTTGGATGAAGTCTCCTTTACAGTACCCTGACATATGCTTTACTGTTGGATGAAGTCTCCTTTACAGTACCTTGACATATGCTTTACTGTTGGATGAAGTCTCCTTTACAGTACCCTGACATATGCTTTACTGTTGGACGAAGTCTCCTTTACAGTACCCTGACATATGCTTTACTGTTGGATGAAGTCTCCTTTACAGTACCCTGACATATGCTTTACTGTTGGATGAAGTCTCCTTTACAGTACCCTGACATATGCTTTACTGTTGGATGAAGTCTCCTTTACAGTACCCTGACATATGGGTTACTGTTGGACGAAGTCTCCTTTACACTACCCTAGCATATGCTTTACTGTTGTATGAAGTCTCCTTTACAGTATACTGACATATGCTTAACTACTGTATGAAGTCTCCTTTACAGTACCTTGACATATGCTTTACTGTTGGACGAAGTCTCCTTTACAGTACCCTGGCATACGCTTTACTGTTGGACGAAGACTCCTTTACAGTACCCAGAAATATGCTTTACTGTTGGAATAAGTATCCTTTACAGAACCCTGACATATGCTTTACTGTTGTATGAAGTCTCCTTTACAGTACCCTGACATATGCTTTACTGTTGGATGAAGTCTCCTTTACAGTACCCTGACATATGCTTTACTGTTAGACGAAGTCTCCTTTACAGTACCCTGACATACTCTTTACTGTTGGATGAAGTCTCCTTTACAGTACCCTGACATATGCTTTACTGTTGGATGAAGTCTCCTTTACAGTACCCTGACATATGCTTTACTGTTGGACAAAGTCTCCTTTACAGTACCCTGACATATGCTTTACTGTTGGACAAAGTCTCCTTTACAGTACCCTGACATATGCTTTACTGTTGGATGAAGTCTCCTTTACAGTACCCTGACATATGCTTTACTGTTGGATGAAGTCTCCTTTACAGTACCCTGACATATGCTTTACTGTTGGATGAAGTCTCCTTTACAGTACCCTGACATATGCTTTACTGTTGGACAAAGTCTCCTTTACAGTACCCTGACATATGCTTTACTGTTGGATGAAGTCTCCTTTACAGTACCCTGACATATGCTTTACTGTTGGATGAAGTCTCCTTTACAGTACCCTGACATAAGCTTTACTGTTGAATGAAGTCTCCTTTACAGTACCCTAGCATAAGCTTTACTGTTGGACGAAGACTCATTTATAGTAGCCTGACATATGCTTTACTCTTCGAATAAGTCTCCTTTACAGTACCCTGACATATGCTTTAGTGTTGAATAAAGTCTCTTTTAAAGTACCCTAACATATGCATTACTGTTGGACAAAGTCTCCTTTACAGTACCCTAATATATGCTTCCCTGTTGGATGAAGTCTCCGTTACAGTACCCTGACATATGCTTTACTGTTGGATGAAGTCTCCTTTACAGTACCCTGACATATGCTTTACTGGTGGACGAAGTCTCTTTTACAGTACACTGACATATGCTTTACTGTTGGACAAAGTCTGCTTTACAGTACCCTGACATAAGCTTTACTGTTGGACAAAGTCTCCTTTACAGTACCCTGACATATGCTTTACTGTTGGATGAAGTCTACTTTACAGTACCCTGACATATGCTTTACTGTTGGATGAAGTCTCCTTTACAGTATCCTGACATATGCTTTACTGTTGGATGAAGTCTCTTTTACAGTACCCTGACATATGCTTTACTGTTGGATGAAGTCTCCATTACAGTACCCTGACATATGCTTTACTGTTGGATGAAGTCTCCTTTACAGTACCCTGACATATGCTTTACTGTTGGATGAAGTCTCCTTTACAGTACCCTGACATACGCTTTACTGTTGGATGAAGTCTCCTTTACAGTACCCTGACATATGCTTTACTGTTGGATGAAGTCTCCTTTACAGTACCCTGACATATGCTTTACTGTTGGACAAAGTCTCCTTTACAGTACCCTGACATATGCTTTACTGTTGGATGAAGTCTCCTTTACAGTACCCTGACATATGCTTTACTGTTGGATGAAGTCTCCTTTACAGTACCCTGACATATGCTTTACTGTTGGATGAAGTCTCCTTTACAGTACCCAGACATATGCTTTACTGTTGGAATAAGTCTCCTTTACAGAACCCTGACATATGCTTTACTGTTGTATGAAGTCTCCTTTACAGTACCCTGACATATGCTTTACTGTTGGACGAAGTCTCTTTTACAGTACACTGACATATGCTTTACTGTTGGACAAAGTCTGCTTTACAGTACCCTGACATAAGCTTTACTGTTGGACAAAGTCTCTTTTACAGTACCCTGACAAATGCTTTACTGTTTGATGAAGTCTCCTTTACAGTACCCTGACATATGCTTTACTGTTAGACGAAGTCTCCGTTACAGTACCCTAACATATGCTTTACTGTTGGATGAAGTCTCCTTTACAGTACCCTGACATATGCTTTACTGTTGGATGAAGTCTCCTTTACAGTACCCTGACATATGCTTTACTGTTGGACGAAGTCTCCTTTACAGTACCCTGACATATGCTTTACTGTTGGACGAAGTCTCCTTTACAGTTCCCTGACATATGCTTTACTGTTTAACAAAGTCTCCTTTACAGTACCCTGACATATGCTTTACTGTTGGAAGAAGTCTCCTTTACAGTACCCTGACATATGCTTTACTGTTGGATAAAGTCTCCTTTACAGTACCTGACATATGCTTTACTGTTGGATAAAGGCTCCTTTACAGTACCTGACATACGCTTTACTGTTGGACGAAGTCTCCTTTACAGTACCCTGACATATGCTTTACTGTTGGACAAAGTCTCCTTTACAGTACCCTGACATATGCTTTACTGTTGGATGAAGTCTCCTTTACAGTACCCTGACATATGCTTTACTGTTGGATGAAGTCTCCTTTACAGTACCCTGACATATGCTTTACTGTTGGAAGAAGTCTCCTTTACAGTACCCTGACATATGCTTTACTGTAGGACAAAGTCTCCTTTACAGTACCCTGACATATGCTTTACTGTTGGACGAAGTCTCCTTTACAGTACCTAGAATACGCTTTACTGTTGGATGAAGTCTCCTTTACAGTACCCTGACATATGCTTTACTGTTGGATGAAGTCTCCTTTACAGTACCCTGACATATGCTTTACTGTTGGATGAAGTCTCCTTTACAGTACCCTGACATATGCTTTACTGTTGGAATAAGTCTCCTTTACAGTACCCTGACATATGCTTTAGTGTTGAATGAAGTCTCCTTTACAGTACCCTGACATATGCGTTACTGTTGAATGAAGTCTCCTTTACAGTACCCTACCATATGCTTTACTGTTGGATGAAGTCTCCTTTACAGTACCCTGACATATGCTTTACTGTTGGACGAAGTCTCCTTTACAGTACCCTGACATATGCTTTACTGTTGGACGAAGTCTCCTTTACAGTACCCTGACATATGCTTTACTGTTGGATGAAGTCTCCTTTACAGTACCCTGACATATGCTTTACTGTTGGATGAAATCTCCTTTACAGTACCCTGACATATGCTTTACTGTTGGATGAAGTCTCCTTTACAGTACCCTGACATATGCTTTACTGTTGTATGAAGTCTCCTTTACAGTACCCTGACATATGCTTTACTGTTGGATGAAGTCTCCTTTACAGTACCCTGACATATGCTTTACTGTTGGATGAAGTCTCCTTTACAGTACCCTGACATATGCTTTACTGTTGGACGAAGTCTCCTTTACAGTACCCTGACATATGCTTTACTGTTGGATGAAGTCTCCTTTACAGTACCCTGACATATGCTTTGCTGTTGTATGAAGTCTCCTTTATAGTACCCTGACATAACTTTACTGTTGCATGAAGTCTCCTTTACAGTACACTGACATATGCTTTACTGTTGGACAATGTCTCCTTTATAGTACCCTGTCATATGCTTTACTGTTGGATGAAGTCTCCTTTACAGTACCCTGACATATGCTTTAGTGTTGGACGAAGTCTCCTTTACAGTACCCTGACATATGCTTTACTGTTGGATGAAGTCTCCTTTACAGTACCCTGACATATGCTTTACTGTTGAACAAAGTCTCCTTTACAATACCCTGACATATGCTTTACTGTTGGATGAAGTCTCCTTTACAGTACCCTGACATATGCTTTACTGTTGGACGAAGTCTCCTTTACAGTACTCTAGCATATGCTTTACTTTTGCATAAAGTCTCCTTTACAGTACCCTGACATATGCTTTACTGTTGGATGAAGTCTCCTTTACAGTACCCTGACATATGCTTTACTGTTGGACGAAGTCTCCTTTACAGTACCCTGACATATGCTTTACTGTTTAATGAAGTCTCCTTTACAGTACCTTGACATATGCTTTACTGTTGGAAGAAGTCTCCTTTACAGTACCCTGACATATGCATTACTGTAGGACAAAGTCTCCTTTACAGTACCCTGACATATGCTTTACTGTTGGATGAAGTCTCCTTTACAGTACCCTGACATATGCTTTACTGTTGGATGAAGTCTCCTTTACAGTACCTTGACATATGCTTTACTGTTGGACGAAGTCTCCTTTACAGTACCCTGACATATGCTTTACTGTTGGATGAAGTCTCCTTTACAGTACTCTGTCATATGCTTTACTGTTGGACGAAGTCTGCTTTACAGTACCCTGACATATGCTTTACTGTTGGATGAAGTCTCCTTTACAGTACCCTGACATATGCTTTACTGTTGGACAAAGTCTGCTTTACAGTATCCTGACATATGCTTTACTGTTGGACGAAGTCTCTTTTACAGTACCCTGACATATGCTTTACTGTTGGATGAAGTCTCCTTTACAGTACCTAGAATACGCTTTACTGTTGGATGAAGTCTCCTTTACAGTACCCTGACATATGCTTTACTGTTGGACGAAGTCTCCTTTACAGTACCCTGACATTTGCTTTACTGTTGGACAAAGTCTGCTTTACAGTATCCTGACATATGCTTTACTGTTGGACGAAGTCTCTTTTACAGTACCCTGACATATGCTTTAATGTTTAACGAAGTCTCCTTTACAGTACCTTGACATATGCTTTACTGTTGGAAGAAGTCTCCTTTACAGTACCCTGACATATGCTTTACTGTTGGACGAAGTCTCCTTTACAGTACCCTGACATATGGTTTACTGTTGGATGAAGTCTCCTTTACAGTACCTAGCATATGCTTTGCTGTTGTATGAAGTCTCCTTTATAGTACCCTGACATACGCTTTACTGTTGATAGAAGTGTCCTTTACAGTACCCTAGCATACGCTTTACTGTTGGACGAAGACTCCTTTACAGTACCCTGACATATGCTTTACTGTTGGAATAAGTCTCCTTTACAGTACCCTGACATATGCTTTAGTGTTGAATGAAGTCTCCTTTACAGTACCCTGACATATGCATTACTGTTGAATGAAGTCTCCTTTACAGTACCCTGACATATGCGTTACTGTTGAACGAAGTCTCCTTTACAGTACCCTACCATATGCTTTACTGTTGGACGAAGTCTCTTTTACAGTACCATGACATATGCTTTAGTGTCGAACAAAGTCTCCTTTACAGTATCCTGACATATGCTTTACTGTTGGGCGAAGTCTCCTTTACAGTACCCTGACATATGCTTTACTGTTGGATGAAGTCTCTTTAACAGTACCCTGACATACACTTTAGTGGTGGATAAAGTCTCCTTTAGAGTACCCTGACATATGCTTTACTATTGGACGAAGTCTCCTTTACAGTACCCTGACATATGCTTTACTGTTGGACGAAGTCTCCTTTACAGTATCCTGACATATGCTTTACTGGTGGATGAAGTCTCCTTTTACAGTACCCTGACATATGCTTTATTGTTGGATGAAGTCTCCTTTACTGTACCCTGAACTATGCTTTACTGTAGGATGAAGTCTCCTTTACAGTACCCTGACATATGCTTTAGTGTTGTATGAAGTCTCCTTTATAGTACCTTAGCATAAGCTTTCCTGTTGGACGAAGTCTCCTTTACAGTACCCTGACATATGCTTTACTGTTGGACAATGTCTGCTTTATAGTAGCCAGACATATGCTTTACTGTTGGATGAAGTCTCCTTTACAGTACCCTGACATACGCTTTAGTGTTGGATGAAGTCTCCTTTACAATACCCTGACATATGCTTTACTGTTGGATGAAGTCTCCTTTACAGTACCCTGACATATGCTTTACTGTTGAACAAAGTCTCCTTTACAATACCCTGACATACGCTTTAGTGTTGGATGAAGTCTCCTTTACAGTACCCTGACATATGCTTTACTGTTGGACGAAGTCTCCGTTACAGTACCCTAGCATACTCTTTACTGTTGGACGAAGTCTCCTTTACAGTACCCTGACATATGCTTTACTGTTGGATGAAGTCTCCTTTGCAGTACCCTGACATATGCTTTACTGTTGGATGAAATCTCATTTACAGTACCCTGACATATGCTTTACTGTTTAACGAAGTCTCCTTTACAGTACCTTGACATATGCTTTACTGTTGGAAGAAGTCTCCTTTACAGTACCCTGACATATGCATTACTGTAGGACAAAGTCTCCTTTACAGTACCCTGACATATGCTTTACTGTTGGATGAAGTCTCCTTTACAGTACCCTGACATATGCTTTACTGTTGGATGAAGTCTCCTTTACAGTACCTTGACATATGCTTTACTGTTGGATGAAGTCTGCCTTACAGTATCTTGAAATATGCTTTACTGTTGGATGAAGTCTGCTTTACAGTACCCTGTCATATACTTTACTGTTGGACGAAGTCTCCATTACAGTACCCTGACATATGCTTTACTGTTGGATGCAGTCTCCTTTGCAGTACCCTGACATATGCTTTACTGTTGAACAAAGTCTGCTTTACAGTATCCTGACATATGCTTTACTGTTGGACGAAGTCTCTTTTACAGTACCCTGACATATGCTTTACTTTTGGAAGAAGTCTCCTTTACAGTACCTAGAATATGCTTTACTGTTGGACGAAGTATCCTTTACTGGATGAAGTCTCCTTTACAGTACCTGACATATGCTTTACTGTTGGACAAAGTCTCCTTTACAGTACCCTGACATTTGCTTTACTGTTGAACAAAGTCTGCTTTACAGTATCCTGGCATATGCTTTACTGTTGGACGATGTCTCTTTTACAGTATGCTGACATATGCTTTAATGTTTAACTAAGTCTCCTTTACAGTACCGTGACATATGCTTTACTGTTGGAAGAAGTCTCCTTTACAGAACCCTGACATATGCGTTACTGTAGGACAAAGTCTCCTTTACAATACCACGACATATGCTTTACTGTTGGACGAAGTCTCCTTTACAATACCCAGCTTATGCTTTGCTGTTGTATGAAGTCTCCTTTATAGTACCCTGACATATGCTTTACTGTTGCATGACATCTCCTTTACAGTACCCTAACATACACTTTACTGTTGGACGAAGACTCCTTTACAGTACCCTGACATATGCTTTACTGTTGGAATAAGTCTCCTTTACAGTACCCTGACATATGCTTTAGTGTTGAATGAAGTCTCCTTTACAGTACCCTGACATATGCGTTACTGTTGAATGAAGTCTCTTTTACAGTACCCTAACATATGCGTTACTGTTGAGCGAAGTCTCCTTTACAGTACCCTACCATACGCTTTCCTGTTGGATGAAGTCTCCGTTACAGTACCCTGACATACGCTTTAGGGTTGAATGAAGTCTCCTTTACTGTACCCTGACATATGGGTTACTGTTGGACGAAGTCTCCTTTACAGTACCCTAGCATATGCTTTACTGTTGTATGAAGTCTCCTTTACAGTACCCTGACATATGCTTAACTCTTGTATGAAGTCTCCTTTAAAGTACCCTGACATATGCTTTACTGGTGGACGAAGTCTCCTTTACAGTACCATGACATATGCTTTAGTGTCGGACGATGTCTCCTTTACAGTATTTTAACATATGCTTTACTGTTGGATGAAATCTCCTTTATAGTACTCTGACATATGCATTAGTGTTGGACGAAGTCTCCCTTACATTACCCTGACATATGCTTTAGTGTTGTATGATGTCTCCTTTATAGTACCCTAGCATACGCTTTACTGTTGGACGAAGTCTCCTTTACAGTACCCTGACATACGCTTTACTATTGGACAAAGTCTCCTTTACAGTACCCTGACATATGCTTTACTGTTGGATGAAGTTTCCTTTACAGTACCCTAGCATACGCTTTAGTGTTGGATGAAGTTTCCAATACAGTACCCTGACATACGCTTTACTGTTGGACGAAGTCTACTTTACAGTACCCTGACATATGCTTTACTGTTGGAAGAAGTCTCCTTTCCAAAACCCTGACATACGGGTTACTGTAGGACAAAGTCTCATTTACAGTACCCTGACATATGGTTTTCTGTTGGATGAAGTCTCCTTTACAGTACCCAGCTTATGCTTTGCTGTTGTATGAAGTCGCCTTTATAGTACCCTGACATACGCTTTACTGTTGCATGACATCTCCTTTACAGTACCCTAACATACACTTTACTGTTGGACGAAGACTCCTTTACAGTACCTGACATATGCTTTACTGTTGGAATAAGTCTCCTTTACAGTACCAAATAAATACGCAAACGAACTCCTCCAAAAAAACCAGTTCGTATAGAGTGGCAAAACGAAGTAAAAATACAAAAGTAGATAGCACCAATAATATAAATCCAATCAAAATTTCATCATACGACTTCATCAGAAAATACCCAATACACATTTCAACCTGTTTAAATACACAATCAATTATCACATAATTAAATAACATAATTAAACAATTAATTAATAATCAACTATGTTAAAAATACTTAAAAATCACTAAAATAGTGCTTAATTGTTAAATAAATGTAGTATATTATACTCCTTATTTATACCTAATTTTCTGTATTTTAAAACATTTCACATTTATTGATTCATTTAACCCAGGATGTTTATCTGAGTTTAACCTGACCTGCCATAGTGTTTCCCTTTGTTCCAAAAAATTCTTGAAATCACCAGCTCTACAGTCAGGTTCACATATTTCTAGCACTGAAAATACAAATTTTTTAAAAAATTCACAATTAATAGAATGTTTATATAAGGCATTTTGTCATCTTTGCACTTTATACTGTACAGATGTTCTTTTATCACGGGTGCTTAAATTACGTGTGGTCATTCCACATAAAAAGCCGGGCATGCCGTACACATGCCTATATATACTAACCCGCATGAATTACAGTCTACATAACCAGGAACTTCAATAATTCTATCACTATTGGCTATGGAAATACTAGTACCCACAGAGATGAACCGACAAATTGTACAATTCTGACAACAAAACATGCCTTTTTTATTTATATTACCTTTCCTAAAATCAATATTTTGATATTCCAACATTTTTTTAATATTGTTGGAATTCCTAAATACAAACTGTGGTTTACTACCTAATATTTTTGAAACGTCATGATTCCCTTGAATAATTCTCCAATTCTTTGTAAGAATTGATGCAATTACATTCATTTCACCACTCATTTCCAAGGAACATATAACTTCTTTTTCAAAACTCCTATTTTTACATACTTTTATTATATTTTGATCCATGGATTCATTTAATATTGCTGGAAACAAAGACTCACGTTTCTCAAAAATTTAATTTCCACTATTCATTAAAATATTAATGTCATAACCTCTATCAATGAATAGAGAAGTTATAAAATGAAATTCTTCAACTAAATTTTCACGTTTACTAGTCATCCGGCTGGCTCTTATATATTGCCCTCTTGGTATATTTTTAATAATATGTTTTGGATGATTACTTTTATAATGCAGGTAACCATTAGTGAACGTCCGTTTTCTATATATTTTACTATGGAATCTATTGTCATTAAGTTCCCACCACAGACATACATCTAAGAAGTTCACTATTAATCCTACATCACCCACAGTGAACTTTAAGAAGTCTGAACAACTATTAACCTGTGTTATAAAACTCTTTACTACCATTTCATCTCCTTCTATTATAAAAATAAATCATCAATAAACCTTTTATAAAAACAATATTAAATTTTTTCCATCATAGATAATATATCCATTTCCCACCATGCCATGACTATATTGGCAAATGAAGGCAGCTGATGACCCCATAGCAATGCCCTTTCTTTGCCTATAATATTGTTTACCAAAAATAAAATAATTGTTTTCCAATACAATTTCTAAAAAACTACAAATGGTAGAAATTATATCATTTGAAAGTAAATTATTCTTAGTTAAATAGCTTCAGACAGCTTCAATCCCTTTATAATGTGGGATACACGTGTACAGTGATGTAACATCCAAAGTAAAAATAATATATTTTCTGGGATCAAACATCTTCTTTTTAGCAAAATTATTTATTTTTTCTAAAAAATGCCAGGAGTCTTTGATATAGGATGAAGTTTCCTGTAGTATGGGTCCTAATACAGCATCTATAATTAATGATATACCCTCCGTACTCGAATGAGGACTTGACACCACGGTCTAAAGGGGGATTTTGGAATCTTTATGAACTTTCGATTCCAAAAATCACCTATTTTCGGATGTTGTACAGAGCAAAATTCATACAATTCTAAATTGATATAACCAGACATCAATGCTTCATATAACTGTGATTCAATAAATCTAAATTTTTTATGAATATCAAACAGATTTACTTTCTCATATTCTTCTTGATTATCTAAAATTACCACCATACTATTGTTGTATGCTTGTTGTTCCATAATCACTACATTAGACCCTTTATCACTTTTCATGAACCGTAAAGTGCTTCTTAAAGCTATTAAGTGTTCTAAAGCCATTCTTTCTTCTTTGCTTAAATTATCATTATTTTTCTTAGTATTTTTTAACACTTTTTTAATATCCTCAATACATATTTTTTCAAATACTTCCATAGTATGCTGTAATCTGGGTACAAAACTTGATGGTTTTATTAAAACTTTCCTAGATTGAGAAACATCATGCATCAAATATGCTAAATTTAGATTTCTTGCAAATTTTTTAACATCCACAACTGTTTTACTATAATTAGCCTTATAATATGGAACAAAATTGAAACCATATTTTAATAAATTCAATTCTTCACCAGAAAATACATGTTCTGTTAAATTAATGATATTGAAACAGTCAATATCATCCATCATGCTTCGTCCCCGGCGAATTTGACTAAAAAGTCGACTTCGTAAGAACCGTCGACTTATTACCTTGATTTCTTTTTAACCATTAGGGCCTCATTCACTGTTTTGGTTTCACACTAACGCTTTGTTGCCCCTTGGCCGGTGAAGGCCTATTAAAACCTACCCTTTGTGGTTTACTTACATCGTCACTATTATTATTACTTAAACTATTTCCATTAGAAAAGTTAACTTTTGCTACATTATCAGTAGTGTTAGCACTTCTACCATCATTACCATTCTCGGTGCATACAAGATTCCCATTATCTTCTAAGTTAGTAGCGCCCACTACTTCACTAAATGAGCGTTGTCTAACTTTTCCATCTCTGACTACAATATTACCATTTTTCTTCTCAGAGAAATTATTCCCCCTAAAATTAGGTGCAAAATTATTATAAGCAGCATTGTTCTTATATACATCAATATCGCGTAATAATTTAGAGTGTTTCCTATTGAACACTTCTGTAGCATGTACATTCACTTCACGTGATAAAGCATTAAACAAAATTTAAAAATTTTCAACAGTTAACTTGCTTTTTATATTACTTTCAATAGTATTAATTTCATTTCTTAATAAGTCCATTTTCTGTTTATTATTGTCACTTAAAAGTTTCAAGAAATTCAGTCCGGCTTCGTTGAAAAAAGTCACCAAAGTCTTAAACATAGGATTCCCCAAATTAACCCCATTGGGGCATTTGAAGAACCGTAAACCTTTTGGAACAATACCAAGTTCCATACATTTCAAAAAATAACAGTTTTCAAGTTGTAACGATTTGTACCTTTTTAATAATCTCAGCAACTGTTCTCGTTGTGCTGAAATCGATCCAAAACCATTGGCATCTGCTATATGACTGAAATTCTGGAACGGATTGTCACTTCCATATAGTAGCTGTTCACAGCATATCTCCGCTGAGTTACAGACGGGAAATTGCAGACCTTTCCTTCTTGCTCCTCGCCCGTTACCTTCTGTCGTGGGACTTCCCAGGTCAACCACCGTATCGTCTTCATGAAATGACGTCATTGGACTTGACGTCCTCTCCGCGCTGCCATGTCCATTAGATTTAGTGATGAGAATCTTCAACGAAGCCTGAATATCCAACAACGTGGTTAACAAAATAGCATTAACATTTTCACCCATAGTCGATGGCGTCGGGTGTATGGACATATTTAATAAAGACTCCTCCACTGCTTCCGCCATGCCACGCCAATACAATAACAAATAAATACGCAAACGAACTCCTCCAAAAAAACCAGTTCGTATAGAGTGGCAAAACGAAGTAAAAATACAAAAGTAGATAGCACCAATAATATAAATCCAATCAAAATTTCATCATACGACTTCATCAGAAAATACCCAATACACATTTCAACCTGTTTAAATACACAATCAATTATCACATAATTAAATAACATAATTAAACAATTAATTAATAATCAACTATGTTAAAAAATACTTAAAAAATCACTAAAATAGTGCTTAATTGTTAAATAAATGTAGTATATTATACTCCTTATTTATACCTAATTTTCTGTATTTTAAAAAACATTTCACATTTATTGATTCATTTAACCCAGGATGTTTATCTGAGTTTAACCTGACCTGCCATAGTGTTTCCCTTTGTTCCAAAAAATTCTTGAAATCACCAGCTCTACAGTCAGGTTCACATATTTCTAGCACTGAAAATACAAATTTTTTAAAAAATTCACAATTAATAGAATGTTTATATAAGGCATTTTTGTCATCTTTGCACTTTATACTGTACAGATGTTCTTTTATGCGGGTGCTTAAATTACGTGTGGTCATTCCCACATAAAAAGCCGGGCATGCCGTACACATGCCTATATATACTAACCCGCATGAATTACAGTCTACATAACCAGGAACTTCAATAATTCTATCACTATTGGCTATGGAAATACTAGTACCCACAGAGATGAACCGACAAATTGTACAATTCTGACAACAAAACATGCCTTTTTTATTTATATTACCTTTCCTAAAATCAATATTTTGATATTCCAACATTTTTTTAATATTGTTGGAATTCCTAAATACAAACTGTGGTTTACTACCTAATATTTTTGAAACGTCATGATTCCCTTGAATAATTCTCCAATTCTTTGTAAGAATTGATGCAATTACATTCATTTCACCACTCATTTCCAAGGAACATATAACTTCTTTTTCAAAACTCCTATTTTTACATACTTTTATTATATTTTGATCCATGGATTCATTTAATATTGCTGGAAATAAAGACTCACGTTTCTCAAAAATTTCATTTCCACTATTCATTAAAATATTAATGTCATAACCTCTATCAATGAATAGAGAAGTTATAAAATGAAATTCTTCAACTAAATTTTCACGTTTACTAGTCATCCGGCTGGCTCTTATATATTGCCCTCTTGGTATATTTTTAATAATATGTTTTGGATGATTACTTTTATAATGCAGGTAACCATTAGTGAACGTCCGTTTTCTATATATTTTACTATGGAATCTATTGTCATTAAGATCCCACCACAGACATACATCTAAGAAGTTCACTATTAATCCTACATCACCCACAGTGAACTTTAAGAAGTCTGAACAACTATTAACCTGTGTTATAAAACTCTTTACTACCATTTCATCTCCTTCTATTATAAAAAACCTCCTTTACAGTACCCTGACATATGCTTTAGTGTTGAATGAAGTCTCCTTTACAGTACCCTGACATATGCGTTACTGTTGAACGAAGTCTCCTTTACAGTACCCTACCATACGCTTTACTGTTGGACGAAGTCTCCATTACAGTACCCTGACATACGCTTTAGTGTTGAATGAAGTCTCCTTTACTGTACCCTGACATATGGGTTACTGTTGGACGAAGTCTCCTTTACAGTACCCTAGCATATGCTTTACTGTTGTATGAAGTCTCCTTTACAGTACCCTGACATATGCTTAACTCTTGTATGAAGTCTCCTTTAAAGTACCCTGACATATGCTTTACTGGTGGACGAAGTCTCCTTTACAGTACCATGACATATGCTTTAGTGTCGGACGATGTCTCCTTTACAGTATCTTAACATATGCTTTATTGTTGGATGAAATCTCCTTTATAGTACTCTGACATATGCATTAGTGTTGGACGAAGTCTCCCCTATAGTACCCTGACATATGCTTTAGTGTTGTACGATGTCTCCTTTATAGTACCCTAGCATACGCTTTACTGTTGGACGAAGTCTCCTTAACAGTACCCTGACATATGCTTTACTACTGGACAAAGTCTCCTTTACAGTACGCTTAATTATGCTTTATTGTTGGATGAAGTCTCCTTTACAGTACCCTAGCATACGCTTTAGTGTTGGATGAAGTTTCCAATACAGTACCCTGACATACGCTTTACTGTTGGACGAAGTCTACTTTACAGTACTCTGACATATGCTTTACTGTTGGAAGAAGTCTCCTTTAAAGTACCGTGACATATGCTTTAGTATTGGACGAAGTCTCCTTTACAGTACCCTAGCATACGCTTTAGTGTTGGACAAAGTCTCCTTTACAGTACCCTGACATACGCTTTACTGTTGGACGAAGTCTCCTTTATAGTACCCTGTCAAATGCTTTACTGTTGGACGAAGTCTATTTTACAGTACACTGACATATGCTTTACTGTTGTATGAAGTTTCCTTTACAGTACCCTGTCATACGCTTTACTGTTGGATGAAGTCTCCTTTACAGTACCCTGACATATGCTTTAGTGTTGGATGAAGTTTCCTTTACAGTACCCTGACATACGCTTTAGTGTTGGACATAGTCTCCTTTACAGAACTCTGACATATGCTTTACTGTTGGACAAAGTCTCCTTTACAATACCCTGACATACGCTTTAGTGTTGGATGAAGTCTCCTTTACAGTACCCTGAAATATGCTTTATTGTTGGATGAAGTCACCTTTACAGTACCCTGACATATGCTTTACTGTTGGACGAAGTCTCCTTTACAGTACCCTGACATATGCTTTACTGTTGGACAAAGTCTCTTTTACAGTACCCTGACATATTCTTTACTGTTGGATGAAGTCTCCATTACTGTACCCTGACATATGCTTTACTGTTGGACGAAGTCTCCGTTACAGTACCCTAGCATACTCTTTACTGTTGGACGAAGTCTCCTTTACAGTACCCTGACATATGCTTTACTGTTGGATGAAGTCTCCTTTACAGTACCCTGACATATGCATTACTGTAGGACAAAGTCTCCTTTACAGTACCCTGACATACGCTTTACTGTTGGACGAAGTCTCCTTTACAGTACCTTGACATACGCTTTACTGCTGGACAAAGTCTCCTTTACAGTACCCTGACATATGCTTTACTGTTGGACGAAGTCTCCTTTACAGTACCATGACATATGCTTTACTGTTGGACGAAGTCTCCTTTACTGTACCCTAGCATACGCTTTACTGTTGGACGAAGTCTCCTTTACAGTACCCTAGCATACGCTTTACTGTTGGACGAAGTCTCCTTTACAGTATCCTGACATATGCTTTACTGTTGGATGAAGTCTCCTTTACAGTACCCTAGCATACGCTTTACTGTTGGACGAAGTCTCCTTTACAGTATCCTGACATATGCTTTACTGTTAGACGAAGTCTCCTTTACAGTACCCTGACATATGCTTTAGTGTTGAAGGAAGTCTCCTTTACAGTACCCTGGCATATGCTTTAGTGTTGAATGAAGTGTCCTTTATAGTACCCTAGCATACGCTTTACTGTTGGACAAAGTCTCCTTTACAGTACCCTGACATATGTTTTACTGTTGTATGAAGTCCCCTTTATAGTACCCTGGCAGATACTTTACTGTTGGACGAAGTCTCCTTTACAGTACCCTGACATATGTTTTACTGTTGTATGAAGTCCCCTTTATAGTACCCTGGCAGATACTTTACTGTTGGATGAAGTCTCCTTTATAATACCCTGTTATATGCTTTTTAAGGAGGCTAATGAGAGTGATTCTTCTGAAAAATGGAATACCATCTCCTACCCACTTCTACAAAAGGGGAACTACAACCTTCATTTGCCAACCCAAAAGTACTATCACTTACTTATAATATCTTTGACTGTGGTTAGACCAAAGTGTCTCATTAGTACGTCATTATTTTTACACATTTGAGTCCATAAATCATGAACCAGACATACTGATTCTCAGTTGCAGCAGCTATTGTTGTTCTGGATTTCTTTTTTATCATGAGTGTTTGGTATTTCTGGCAAATCATTTGTGATTTACGTTTCAATGAGCTGCATTGTGGGAGAAGGGAGCTTTGTTTTCCACGATATGATATGAATTGTAACTGCTGTTTAATTAAACTGATTTAAGCAGTAAATGCCCCAAATGGAAAGCAGGGACACCTTTTCCTTCCACAGTTATATGAGCATTGAGTTATCATATTTAAGTTAGCAATCCCATGGAAAAATATTCTTTAATTCTTTATTTTATTATCAATAGTAGTGTAAAATACTTTGTGGGTTTTGAAAATATTTTCCCCACCTGCACTAATTAACTAATCTGGGTTAGTCAGTTAATACAATGGAGAAAATGCCCATTTCAGAATCCTCATTGGTGACTCATTACCACATCTCTGAACTGCTGTCAAACCTGACCATATGGACGCTCTCCCTACCACCCCATTCACTGCAGAACCATAGAGCCCCAACACACACACACACACACACACACACACACACACACACACACACACACACACACACACACACACACACACACACACGCACACACACACACACACACACACTCACGTGTGCGTGGCTCCACTATACTTACCTGTAGTCATGGTGCAACCTGTAAACAGTCCCATTGGGGTGCAACAGTGAATGCTGTAAAAAAAAACAGCATTTGCATTGTTCCTTCTGGAGTAAAATGTAACATCAGTCTACCATTTTAATCACCTGCTGGCACCGTTTTTTGGGGAGAGCTCAAGAATACTTTATATTAGCCAACCCCCAGACTATCGCATTTTCATGTGGCTTCTCTAATGCAACCACTGCCCATGCTACGGCCATCATCCAGTGGTGTGAGAGCAATGTCTCTGGATCAGAAGGGCGTACTATGCTGTGCAATCCTTTTGAGTTAAAGCTTCGACATCACGATAAACCTTTCTGAATCCTATGGTGTGTTTTTTTTTGTAGCTGATCTTCGTTCAGTGATGGTCATGGTGGCTATGTTGTGTCCTTCAGTATTCCATCACAGATCCAGCTCTGTCCTCTGATTATCATACAGAGCAAGCATTGGCTAAAATTCTAGAAACTTCTTTTCTTAGCTTGCAAGAAGTTTCTTTTCATCTCCCTTAATGGCAGAAATGCACCAATCAAATTAATTTTACTAAACCAACTGGAATATAGTCTCTCCATAATCATATCCACCTTAAAGTAAATAAATAAACAAATGAATTAGTGGATGGATGAATGAATGAATGAATGAATAGATGTTGGTAAACATAGTCTGTCTATTCATAATATCAATCCACCAGAGAAAGTATTAATACTCTAGACTGAAAAAAAACACATGGTCACCCATTAAAAAGCATGATACACTGCTTGGCTCCTCCCTGTTCAAAGTAGTGAAACTTACATCCTAACCCCATCTGGCATAAAAATTACCCTCTTTACATCCTATTTTATCCTTGGGTCTCAGTCTAGCACAGCCATTAAGATGCCTGCCACAAAATTACCTGCACTTAACTGCCACTCTCTCTGAATCCTAGGTCTAAAAACTTAGGAGTCATTCCAAGCCATACTTATAATCCTAGGTCTAAAAACTTAGGATTCATTCCAAGCTATACTTATAATCCATTTCTAAAAACTTAGGATTCATTCCAAGCCATATTTATTTATTTATTTATTTATTTATTTAAATTTGTTGACCGGGAGTGTCCGACTGGACGTGGGTCCATTTTCAGCGGAGGCCCGGGGAGAAAAGCTCCAAAGTAAAATAAACAGACAGTAGTTACATTGGATTACATAGCGATTAGCAATTTAACATAGAAATTACTTACAACATATTTACAGATGAAGAACATAGTACATCAGTAGACAACTAGAATCTTTATCTGTGAAGTACATAACAGGCATTAACAAATGTAACAATGAGAAGTTCCTGCTGTATAATAAGTACTAGGCTTATGAGCATCTGAGCTTGCTATCATCAAGGTAGTTAGTGGAGGTGAAAGAAAGGTAGTAGTTGGATGGGGTGGATGATATTAGAGTGGGAGTTGCAAGGGCATAGCCAGCATGTTTTTAGGTGCGCTTTTAATAAAGTTTTGAAGTTGGTGCATGATGGTACGGAGGTAATTGTGGGTGGGAGTGAGTTCCATAATTTGGCTATGGCGCAAGAGAATAGTGCTTCACCAGCAGAGTTATTGGCTTTAGTGATCTGCAAGTGATTTTTGTTGCTGGATCTTAGTGGTCTGGTGGTGCGATAGGTTTGGAGTAGATTCTGGAGGGATGGGACATTTAGTGGATGGTTTACTAGTTTGTGGGTGAGTGAGAGTTGATATTACTGAAGGAGGTGAGGGAGTTCAAGCCAGCCCAGTTCAGCAAGTGAGAGACAGTGGTGACTACGGCAGGATGCCCCTGTGGCGAATTTGGCGATTTTGTTGTAGCAGGTCTCTAGCTTGTTTAGATCACATTGCCTTAGGTTGGTATATACTGGAGAGGCATAAAGTAGGGTGGAGATAAGGTGGGAATTTGCTATTGAAATCTTTGCTGCTTTGGTGAGAAATTGTTTATTTCTGTATAATGCTCCTAGTTTTTGTGGACTTTTTTTATGGTCATGGATATGTGAATGTCAAATTTTAGTTTATTGTCTATTTCCACTCCTAGCAATTTGGTGTGTTCAGTTGGGTATATATTGGTGTTGTGTTTTTCTGTGATGTTAAAGTGAGAGTTGTTTTGAGTATGTTTGGTGGGTTGGAAGATGAGTAGTTTAGTTTTGTTTGGGTTGAGTATTAATTGGGCATCGGATAACCATGTTTCAACAGAGGAAAAGGCTTCCTGTGTGACTTTTTGCAGTTTGGGTAGGGACTGGGCTGAGCAGATGATGGTTGAGTCATCTGCGTATTGGATGAGTGTTATAATTATAATTCTTATAATTCTAGATCTAAAAATGTAGGATTCATTCCAAGCCATACTTATAATCCTAGGTCTAAAAACTTAGGATTCATTCCAAGCCATACTTATAAGCTCAATTGATTACAAGCTGCCTAGCTCACATTTAATACAAATTACCACTGTTATTTCACCCACATTGCCATGCAGTCTCAGTAGCTTAACAAGAAGCACACTCACTCTTGGTACAGAAGGCTGTGGGTTCTATTCCCACACCAGCTAGTTGGATTAATTCTCCAGTAATAATAATGCAGTGCTGCATGAGGGGGTGCTACACATCTGCTGTGTCCTTGGAATAGATGTTAAACTAAGACCCCATCTGCCTGAGTTGATGGTAGGTTGAATGCTTGTAAAAGATCCCATGGCACCTATTGAAAAGAGTTGTGGAAGTTCCCTGGTATCCTGCCTAAATGTCCCCTAGTTTATATCAATACCCTTGTGTCTTCCTGAAAAGAGACCACTGGCCTAGTGGGACTAAGTCAGCTGAGTATAAAAAATTAAATAAAATCAGCTCATTATAATCTCTCCACTTAACTGGTTACCTTCCTCTATTCTGATTTTTTTATTTCTATGACTGTGTAAATTTTTGGGCTCTGACTCCAGTCTAAAATAAGCCCATCACAGATCAGTGTGATACTGCCACTGTCAACAAATATTAAATAATAATAAAAAAAACAATAAAAAATTCTAAACTTGTTTGCACGAGTTTACAATTTTTTATTCATTGGTCTGTTAGGGGAGTTATGACAAAATCCTTGAAAGACACATCAGTACAAAAAGCACTGAACACCCATAGTGGTAAAATAGAATGAATTGTCAAAATGAAGGATGTATTACAGCAATACCAAAGGAAAGATATACATGCCATAGTAACGAAAACACAAGTGCATGTAAACTCTGATGGCAGATAAGCCTGTCTACTTTCCTTGCTACTGAAACAATGCAGGTACTGCTCAATTTATATCTTACCTTTCCCGCATTTTCTAATATATGCTATATATTTATCATATTCAGTGTTGAGTTTTGCAAAGATTTTGTTGCTGATGCCTCCACATGATGGTTATTGCAATAACCATGTATCATTTACCTAAAAATGTAAAGAAAAAAATCTTTGCATCTTGTATTTTCAGAGAGTTTCCTGCTCGTTTACAGTGCTCTTACTTTTAGTTATTTTATATGATACTAATTACACTCTGCATATTCCCCTGAAACAGAAGACTGCAATAATCACTCACCAAATATGAAAATCACATGACACACAACCTCACGCAAATGGATACGATTATAAAGTTTCCAAAATCATCTCCAACCTCAAACTTGGCCTCTCTCCTCCATGATTATCAAATACTTCATCTGTTTTCTGCTGAAAACCATTAACAAATTATGTTATGTTCCTCCAAACTGGCTCTATATGGACTATATCCTAGCATGCAAAGGTGTGACCTGCAAAATTGCACAAAATACAAACTTTCCAAAAAATACAATCATACTTTCTTGTTTTCTATTGGTGTTCACTTTGTTTATGTATTCCCAAGTTTCAACAACCGTCCTTGCTACTTTCTTATGTTACTTGCTAAGTTTTAAGTAATCTGACATAATTATCAAAGATACTTTTAATCATTTGATGTTTATCACACCACAACTCTCTAGAGCTCCTCCAGGTACAATTAAATATAGGTAAAACACCCTACCACATTATCGCCAGCTAGAAGTCCCCATCATGAACCAAGAGAAACACACCGACTACCTGGACTTGCAAGACTCGCTCCCTATACAGCCAGACACTTTGGTCATGGGAGATCTCAACTAGCCTTCCATAGATTGGACAACATACATGAGCAGAAATGCGATTGCCCTGAGGTTCCTGAACTTTATTAATTCAAATGCTCTGGAACAGCTAGTCTGCACTCCTACAAGGGGCTCGAATATCCTGGACCTGGTACACACCAACATGGGGGGGGGATCACTGCACTACCCCCTATTTGTTCCCTTCCCCTGATGATGTCAGAACATAACTCCATCAAAGCAAGGCTCAAAAAACAAACTCACCACTGTAAAGAGTACAAGTAACAAAAATCTGAGGGTAATTCTACTCAATGCCAGAAGTCTAAACCTCAAAATGCACGCACTTGAGGCACTCCTCAGTATGGAGAAAATCGATATATGTGCAGTAACAGAAACCTGGTTCAAGGCTCCAGAGAGCACCCCAGCACTACCATGCTACAACTCATACCATACATTTCGGCCACAGAACCTGGGCCGAAATACAAAAGACAGGAGGGGGGGGGTATCCATATTCATCAGGGATACCCACACCTCCAGGTTAGTGGCACAGCACAATGCTTCAGAGATCATCCACATGCAAATAACAATGGGCAAAACTGCAATTTAAATTGTAGCTTGCTACAGATCACCCACCATATTCCAGGACCCCCATTCCGCATTTCTGGAAACACTGGAAAACATAAAGGTCCTACCAAACACCCTAATATTGGGTGATTTCAACTACCCAAACATTAACTGGGAGAATTACTCAAGTACTATTTTTATTTATTTTTATTTATTTTATTTGCAGTTGGTTTACCAAGATAGTCCATTGGGCCAAGATGAACCCATTTTCAATGGAGTCCTGGGGAGAAAAGCTCCAGAAACAAGGTTACATAGTTTTTGGATATGTATTACAATATTTACAAAATTACATAGTTAAGCATTATACTGGTGATCAACATTTCAGATGGTACATACTATAGAAGCAACTCATATTACAGTATTTACAAAATTATATATTAAGAGTATAACATTTAGGTGGAATTACTGGTGAAACTGATTAGGAGATGGAAACATTTCAGTGGAGATACTGAGAGCCATTTTGAGTAAGGAAGTTAGCTAAAAGGATACAGAGAAATACTATAGGAGAGGCAGAAACAAGGAAATTGTAGGTAAGGAGGAGGAAGGAGGTAAAGGCAGACATGAGTTCTTGTTGGTATGTAGGAAAAGAGAGGTAAAGGCAGTCTTGATTTATGAAGGGTGGGTGCAAGAGCATTCCCACTGGGTTAGTAGATGAGAGTAAAGGGATTTTTTGAATGTAAAATGCTTGAAGGTGGTACGAATAGCTGGAGGTAGGGAATTCCAGAGACAAGCTAGACTATAGGATAGGAGATTTTTACCTGGGGGTCGAATTGGTTTGTATAATTCAATTAGGTTTTGGTTATTAGTTCTGAGTACTCTATTGGGAATGTGCATTTTAAAGGCAGAGGAGAGAGATGGACAAAGGAAGGGTTTGAAAATGAGCTTATGAGCAAGAGTAAGTTGAGAATAGATGAGTTGGTTGGGTAGTTTTAGCCATTCTAGTTTGTGGAGAGAAGAACAATGGTGAGTAGATGCTTTATGACTAGTAGCGAATTTGGCTATTTTATTGTAGCATGAGGAAAGTTGTGTTTTGAGGGAAGATTGTAGGTTAGTCAGGAGTGGGACTCCATAAAGAAGAGAGGGAATCAGGAATGTGGAAGAGAGAGTGATTTTAGTAGAGGGTGTAAGGAAATGATTTTGTCGGTAGAGCATGCCTAGTTTTTGATGAGTTTTTTCTATGTTAAGTTGTATGTGGGAGTTGAATTTAAGCTGACTATCAATTTGAACCCCAAGTAACTTAGCCTCTGGCACCAATTCCAAGGTTGTGTTGTTGTTACTAGTGATTAAAAAAGAGTTTGGATTGATAGAGATGTGTTTAGAGGGTGTGAATACCATTAATTTGGTTTTAGAAGCATTTAGTGCTAGGTGTTTTCTTTCTCATCCATTGTTCAGTGATTGAGAATGCGTCTTGTGTAAGCTTTTGGAGTGCAGGGATGGATGTGGCCGAGTAGATAATAGTTGACTCGTCTGCATATTGAGTAATATTAGAGAATGGGATGGAATTACAGAATTCATTTATGAAGATGTTGAATAGAAGAGGACCCAATATGGAACCTTGGGGGACCCCAGTTGGGGTATTAAGGAATGAGGAGGTGGCTTTTTTCCATTTAACTGCTTGAGCTCTATTAGATAAGTAACTAGAGAACCAGTTTAATGAGGAAGGAGATACGTTAAGTTGGGAGAGTTTCTTTAGGAGTAGTTTGTGAGAGATAGTGTCAAAGGCCTTTGAGAGGTCTAGTAGAAGGGTAGAAACAATGTGTCCAGAGTCCCGGGCTTTATTTATAGTTTCTAGGAAGGAGAGGAGGGCTGTCATAGTACTATGGCTGGGTCTAAAGCCGTGCTGAGTTGGAGTCAGCAGGTGATTGTCTAAGAGGTAAGGTAGGAGCTGCAAATGGATACATTTTTCTAGGAGTTTAGAGATGGGAGACAGGATAGCTATGGGACGGAAGTTTGTAATATTGTTATTATTGCCACCTTTATGCAATTGTATGATAAATGCCTTTCTCCAAATTTGGGGTACCATGCTTTCTTGGATAGAGCGGTTGATTAGAATACTGATAGGGTAGGCTATAGCTTCTGCGGTTATGCTAAGGAAGTAAGAAGGAATATTGTCTGGGGCATTAGAGCATGGCTTTAGTTTCTGGAGGAGTTTTTTTATGGTAGATGTGGGAATAGGTTTAAGTGAGAAAGGTTGAGAAAGGGGGGGTAGGGTATTTGAGGGTTGTGGTATTGGAGAGGAAGTAAGAGTGGTGGTGGGAGTGGAGGGAAAGGTAGAGGTGGATGAGGGTGAAGTTGAGGATGTAGTGGTATCAGAGAAAGAGGAGGTTAGTTTGGAAATAGAATTAATGAAAAAAGAGTTGAATTGTGTAGCCAAGTCCATGTCAGAAACATTGGGGTCTGGGCTGGGGTTGGCTATTTTGCCAGGATTGATAAGGAAAGAGATTCCTTTCCAGAATTTTTGAGGATTTGTGTTGTTAGTGTTTTGGAGTATGGAAAAGTAGTTTTGCCGATCGGTGATGACAAGCCTTTTTACTTTGTTTCTAAGTGTTTTGAATTCATTGTGGGTGAGTGGAGTTTTATTTTTCTGATAAAGTGTCCAGGCCTTGTCTCTGTGTCGCACGGCTGTTAGTGTGTCTTTGGTTAACCAGGGGCTAGTTTTTAGTTTTATTCTTTTAGTCCTTATAGGAGCATGGTAGTCTAGAAGGTTCAGGAAGGTTGTGTTGAAGTGGGCTATGGCATTATCTAGTGATAAAGTTTTTAGAATGTTCCAGTCAACTACTTTTAGAGAGTTGGAGAAAGCTATTGGGTTGAAATTTTTATGGTTGTGGGTAGTAATATAATTATGTGTTCTCTGTAAAGGTGCTGGTAGTTGATATGTGATGATAGGTAGGTGGTCACTAAAGGAGTCTGGAAGGGTACCACTGTTGGAGAAATAATGAGTGTGAGAGACTAGAATCCAGTCTAGAATGCTACCCTTTGAAAGATATTTTGAGGGGCGGGTAATATTATTAATTAGTTGTGAGAAGTTGTAAAGGTTGATATTAAGTAGGTTTGAGGAAGAATGAATGGATGACCAATTGATATTGGTGTCACCCAAAATTATGGTTTCTTTGCTAATGTTGGAGGAGAGCCAGGATAGGATATTCTCTAGTGTGGTAATATTATCTCCGGAAGGAATGTAAAGGGAAGCTATACATATGTGCTTGTATTTATTGACTTGAAGTACTGATAGGAGTAGTTCAGCATTATTGAAACTGGGAATGGGTTTGTTATAAGGGGTGACTGACAAGGAGGATGAGTATAGTAGAGCAACCCCGCCTCCTTTTTTTTTTTGGTTCTATCTTTTCTGATGATTGAGTAGTTGGGTGGAGTAATTTCGTGGTCCTTTATGTGGGGTTTTAACCAAGTTTCAGAGATAGATAGGATATCAGGTTTATTATGTGAAAGCCAAGCATGGAGGTTTGGTACTTTGTTGACTATGCTTTGGGAGTTTAGAGAGGTGAATAGTATAGAATTATCTGTGTTGGTAGAGGTGGAGGGGCCTGGGTTGGGGTGGATATCTCCTGATAATAGAGTGGTTATTAGATATAGGGTAAGTTTGGTGAGGTATTTGGAGTGCTAAACATTTAGGTTGGGCTTTATTATGTAGGTAAAGGGTTTGTTAGTTACTATGGTGGTATGGTTAATTTGAATGTTGATGAGTTTATAAGTAAAGAGTAGATGGCTTTGTATAGGGTAAAGATGGGGAGATATTTTGGTGTGTGATTTTAAAGGAGGTGAGTTGAGATGTATTGTTATGTGAAAGGCCTGTGAGTGGTTAATGTAATTGGGCTGGGTGAGATAGTAAATGTATACTATATTGAGGAGAAGTAGTAGTAGAGTGGAAGAGGACAACGGTTTTGGGTGCATTTTAAAGATGGATCTGAAAAGCAAAGAAATGAAGATGATAGTAAAGAGTTGCTAAGTTGTTGCAAGTACAGTTAGGAGGGTTCTGTCAACTGGAAGTAGGTTTGTCTCTGAATAATTGTGGGGGAAGTATAGAGTAAGGTTATATGGGTGGAGTTAGGTAGAGGGTGTAGGCTTGAGTAGAGGAGACTGATTAGTGAGGTAGGGTTTTCTAGGAGGATGAGTGATGATTAGAATGGGCAGGGAAGGGAGTGGATATACAGAGAGTTGGGAGTGTAACTGGATAGGTGATATAGTGGGTGTGGTTATGGAGGTATAAGTGTAGATGTATATACAGAGAGTTGGGAGTGTAATTGGATAGGTGATATAGTGGGTGTGGTTATGGAGGTATAAGTGTAGATGTAGTGGGTGCGGGTGGAAATTGGGGGCAGGGTAGGGGAGCGGAGTGAACCCGTAGGGCGAACGGAGTGGGAAGAACCAAGGAAGACAGAATGAGGGCGAGAATCTATCAGTAAACAGATGAATGGAGAAGGTGAGTACAAGGGACTGGGGATTTAGTGGGAAGCAGTTGGCAACAATGTTTATAAACTCAAAAGCCCTGGATCAACTGGTCAACACTCCCTCTAGATGTGACAACATATTGGACCTGGTCATCACCAACATGGGTGACCGGTGTTCCACACTGGAGGTCAACCCCTCGCTGGTTATATCTGACCATAAACAAATCACTTTGGAAATCCACATTCCGCCCCCCACCCCCGGACAAGGAAACCACCATGAAAAACTTTTCAAAAGCAAACTTCATGTTACTTAACACCGAGGTGGAAAGTTTCAAAGCCCCCATGCTAAAGGATAATGCTGTCCAAGCTGCAAAATCCTTCACTAATGCATTCTACGGGCACCTACAAGAATGCATGGATCATGCTATCCCAAGCAAAACCAAGACTCACTCCTCCAAGAAAAGGAAGTCAGTCTGGTGGACCCCTGTCATAAACAAGCTATACAATAGAAGCTAGAAACTAGTACAGAAAAGAGTAAAATCCCAAGAAGGGAAGACATCCCTGATCAGTATCAGCAAGAAACTATGATCCCTCATAGAACTGTCCAAGGCAAGCTTCGAAAGAAAAATTGCCAAGGACTCCAAAGATAACCACAAGGCATTCTTTAGCTATGTCAAGAATCTAAGTGGCAATGCTCAGATCTGCTCGGAGTTAATGCAGAATGGCACAAAATACAAAGAACCAACTGATATTGCCAACATCCTGGCAGACAGGTTCAGTGCAAACTTCACCCCCCTTTCACCCCCAAAAGGGCCCATAACCATACCAGAAGAATGAACAGCCCCTGAAATCACAGACACTCAGGTTAAAACAGCCCTCGCCAAAGCCAAAAACACAGCATCAATGGGACTGGATGGTGTCCCAGGCTGCATCCTACACAAGCTCAAAGATGAACTAACCCCCTCACCTAAACACACTGTTCAAACTCAGCCTCTCCACAGGCTACATACCCATAGAGTGGTGCACAGCAACGGTTATTCCACTCCACAAAGGTGGAGCCACAACAGACCCCGGGAACTATCACCCTATAAGCCTGACTAGCTTGCTCTGCAAGGCTGTGGAGCGCATCATCATGGAACTCATTAACAGAGACAATGGGAACCACCAAACACTGGACCCTACCCAGTTTGGCTTTGTTAAGGGCAGATCATGCCTCCTAAACCTGGTGGACTTCTTTGAGACAGTTACCAAGGCTATAGACGAGGGAAAGGTGGTACACACAGTATACCTAGACCTCGCAAAGGCCTTCAACACCATTCCCCATTCTGGTATTATAGACAAGCTCACCAGCCTGAACATAAACCCCTATGTCACAAGATGGGTTGCCAATTGGCTCATGGATAGAACGCACATGGTGAGAGTTGCGAGAGCTAGGTCTGACTCTAAACCGGTTACAAGTGGTGTTCTCCAGGGCTCAGTCCTAGGATGCCTCCTGTTCAGCATATACTTCTCAGAGGTACAGGCAAGCACAGGAGGACTATGGCTGACCAGGTTCGCAGATGACTGCAAACTAGGGGCTATAACTGACTCTCCGGCTGACACAGACATCCTCCAAAAGGTTCTCACTGAGACGGATACCTGGTGTCAAAATCATGGCCTCAAGCTAAATGCCAAAAAGTGCATAGTCACCCCCTTTGGAAAAAACAAAGCACACACAAACTCACATAGGTGGTAGCCCCCTAAATACGGAAAACATAATAAGGGATCTGGGGACCCAAGTAGATAGTAATCTCTCCTTTGATAATCACATTGCCAAAGTGGTTAGAAAATCCTTCTATGTGGCCCACCTAATCACAAAAGGGTTTGCATCTAAATCAAAAGAGGTCATTGTGCCCCACTACTCATCACTCATCAGACCCATCATAGAGTACAATGTCACACCCATCATAGAGTACAATGTCACATTTGGGATGTACCTTACAAGACACCTGCAACAGCTGGAAAGACCACAGAAGTACCTCACCAAGAGGATCACTGGCCTCAAACAGATGCCCTATGCAGCTCGACTGAAGAAACTCCAGCTGTACTCGGTTGCATACCTCCTACTCAGAGGTGATCTCTGTCTGACATACAAGGCCATGTCCAACCCAGAATTGATGGACATGCTCCACCTAAAGAAAACCTTATCCCTTCGAGCCACATGCTCTAGGGATCTAAACATCACCACAACAATAAATAGGACGTGCTGGAGGGATAGATTCCTGTCCCAGAGACTTCCCATGCGTAGTAACAAGATTCCAATCTACATTAGGCAAAGTTCCTCACTAACACTCTTCAAGAGAAACCTTGACGAGTGGATGGGAAACAGAAAGTTTATCCCGGGGATCACTTCAGTGGCTCTGCTGGGCAGAGGCACAGGGAACTAATGTAAGGGGGCGGCAAAAGCCAACACATTCTGGCTAGGCTTATAAATGCCTTCAGGCAGATAGCCTAGTACCTATCTATGAACCTATGAACCTATGAAGTAAAGATCAAACTGGACACACCCACAGGAGCAAACAAACTGAAAATTTTCTCCAAAGGAAACTTTAGCCTAATAAGCGAGGATATACAAAGTTTCAAACCATCTGCTAACACAGACAACATTGACTCCTACGCACAGCAGTACACAAATGCCCTGTATAGATATTTAAACAACTCTATAGACTCAGCTGTACCTGTCAGGATCAAAACCAGGAACTCCTGCAGAAACAGGCCACCCTGATGGACTGCACGTATAAATAGGTTACATAACAGAAGGAACAAACTGTTATCCAAGAACAAGAGGGAACTTACTCACCAGAGGAAGAATACCCTCCGCAGCTTGAACAAGCAAATCAGATATATTGTAAAATCCTCTAAAGTCAATTACAAGGCTAAATTAGCATCTCGAGCTAAAGACAATCATAAGCCTTTCTTTAGCTATGTTGGAAATCTTAAAAGGAATGCCCAGCTATGTGCCTAACTGACTGTGGACAGTACTACTTACACTGAACCAGAAGAAATTGCCAACCTCTTGGTGGACAGATTTGGTGCAAATTTCACCCTCATGCCCCCACCCGACACACTCTAAAATATCCCTGTAACCAGTACACTACCTAGCAGCTCCAAACAGCAGGTAATATCTGCCCTCTCCAAGGCTAAAAACACAGCCTTCATGGGACCAGATAACATCCCAGACTACTTACTAAACTGTCTATAACAAGACCTAGCAAAACCATTTGGCACTCTCATCAACTAGAGCCTCAGCACTGGCTTTGTACCAGCAGAGTGAAGAACAGTAATAATAATCCCCTTACACAAAGGGGGTTCATCAACTAACCCTGGGAACTACAGACTCGTAAGCTTAGCCAGCCTTATTTGCAAGGGCATGGAAAGAATCATCATGGACCTTATCAACAAGGACATAGGTGACCTTCAAACTCCCAGTTTGGCTTTGTTAAGGGCATGTCTTGCTTATTAAACCTGGTGGACTTCTTCGAGAATGTCACTAAAGCCATGGATGATGGCAAGGCAGTACATGCTACATATCTTGACTTAGCCAAGGCCTTTGACACAATCCCCCACTCAGGTATCATTGAGAAACTCTCCAAGCTGGGGATTAACTCATACATCACTAGATGTGTAGCAAACTGGCTCACTGACAGAACGCATACTGTCAAAGTTGGGGATTCCACCTCTACCAGTAGACCAGTTACCAATGCTGCACCACAGGGATCTGTGCTGGGTCCTCTACTATTTGGAATCTACTTCTCGGATGACCAGGTGAAAGTAAATGGCCTATGGCTTACTAAGTTCACAGATGACTGAAAACTAGGTGCAATCTTTGAGTCCCACAATGATATTAACATATCACAAAAGGGGCTAATGCAAACTAATGATTGTTGCCAGAGTCACAGTCTAAAACTAAATGCAAAAAAGTTCATTATCCCCTTTGGCAAAGAAGTAGCCCCTGCAAATTCCATTACAGATTGGATCCCCAAGCTCAAACACAGTGATGAGAGACTTGGGAACACAGGTTGACAGTAATTTAAATTTTGATCACCATGTCTCCACAGTGGTAAGGAAAGCCTTCTACATTGCACATCTCATAAATAACGGTATTTCATCCAAGACTAAGGATGTTATAACTCCTCTATACTTGACCCTCATTATACCACTAATTGAGTACAATGCTACCTTTTGCATATACCTCACCAGACACCTGCAACAAGTGGAGAGATCACAGACGTTTCTAATCAAGAAAATTGAAGGCTTCCAAAACATGACCTACATGGAAAGATTGATGGCCTTGTCTTTGTATCTTACAGACTGCAGAGTGGTGACCTTTGCCTGGCCTACAGAGCGATCTCTGACCCTGCCTTAATGGAAATACTGCATGTCCGCAAATCAAATGAGATGAAAGTCACTCCCTCCAGGGATCTCAACTTAGCCTGTGACATAAACAGAATACATTGGAGAGACCCATATGTCTCCCAGAGATTTCCACTCCTCTGGAATAAACTCCAACTTCACATGAAGCAGAGCTCCTCAATGACCCTATTTAAGGGCAACCTTGACAATCAGATGAGAGACCACAAATTCACCCTGGGGGTGGCACCTATGCCTCTCATGGACAGAGGCAGTTGATGCTAATCACTGATTTACTCTGCTAACACTGACCTTCTAACCATGGTCAACTAGGGAACAAGGGTATTACATGGCTAGGCTTGTTAAGGCCCTAGAGCCATTAGCCCAGTAACCTCGTATGAACCTATTATTTACTTATTAGAATGCTTTAGCCAGGTTGGTTCTACAGGGCACCATCCATTTAAACAGGATATCTGAGAAGAAACTTTGCAAGGACAATTACTAGCAAGAGTAATAATGTGCAGGATCACAACAAAACTGTAGTACAAAATTGTTAAAAGAAAATGTTTACTTAAATCCACTTAGATGATATACAGTTTGTAAGAAAATATAGAAATCACGCTGGCAGTAATGTTATGTAGTCCAATACAAACAATACAGGGAAAAACAAAATATATACTGAACTGTATGAGTTGTCAGTGAAGTAAGGTCCACTGTCCTTTCCTTATCTGTCAGAAGTAAGAGCCTTCGCTAGTGGTCCTCATGTGGTGACAGGAGTAAAAGGTAATGTTCCTGTAACCTGTGCACGAGGCACCAGCATTCAGAGACCTGATAAACAACTCCTTGTCAGTGTGCAGGTAATGACAAGTAGTGGGGGGAATAGTTACTGTATATCAGCTATCTGTTTACACTACTATAAATTTGCATTACTATAGTGATAAGAAGGCAAGAAACATTTTGCAAGAAGCCAGTGCCTACCCAAAGTGAAATAAAGGTTCATATAGGTGGAATTTTGTTGTAAAGTTGATTTGCAAGAATATTGGTGTTAGTGTCCTTTTTTAATATGGTTACTGTATTTTGTTAAAGTTATCAAGATGAAGAATAAATATGGGGAAAAGTAAGTCTGACGTGCACCATGGCAAGTTTGACGTGTACCACTGCATGTAAATTGTTTTTGCTTGTGTTTTTGTTTTTTTACACAATATTATATGGTTTCCATATATCCAGAATTGTGCTCATATAACTGCAGTGATGTGTGGCATTAATATTACACTAGGATTACTAACGGAACATATAAATGTCCACACAGTGACAGGAAGCCTTGATATGCAGGTATTTATTACTGACAACAAATTGCAAAGTTCTAGCAATAGCTGCCATATCACGTGACAGTAAACTCTGCAAGCACTGTGAGAAAACACCAAAAAGTGTTTGAGGAATGCTAAGAAGACGCGTATCTAGTGAAAAAAAGGAAGTTATCCATCTTACATCCAGGAAGACACACAATGAGCAAAGGCAATACATTGTGTTTGTCATGTGTGCTGAGTAATTAATGCTGTATTCCTTACATTACCACTGTATGAAGCGATGCTGTGTAACTTACAGTCATAAAAAGGAAGGGCATGGGAAAAAGGTACGTGCACATTATTAGAAAGGAAGAGCATGGGAGAGAGGTACATGCACATTATTACAAAGGAAGGGCATGGGAGAGAGGTATGTGCACATTATTACAAAGGAAGGGCATGGGAGAGAGGTACGTGCACATTATTACAAAGGAAGGGCATGGGAGAGAGGTACATGCACATTATTACAAGGGAAGGGCATGGGAGAGAGGTTTGTGCACATTATTACAAAGGAAGGGAATGGGAGAGAGGTACATGGACATTATTACAAAGGAAGGGCATGGAAGAGAGGTACATGCACATTATTAGAAAGGAAGGGCATGGTAGAGAGGTACGTGCATATTTTTACAAGGGAAGGGCATGGGAGAGAGGTACGTGCACATTATTACAAAGGAAGGGCATGGTAGAGAGGTACATGCACATTATTACAAAGGAAGGGCATGGGAGAGAGGTACGTGCACATTATTACAAAGGAAGGGCATGGGAGAGAGGTACGTGCATATTATTACAAAGGAAAGGCATGAGAGAGAGGTACGTGCACATTATTACTAAGGAAGGGCATGGGAGAGAGGCACGTGCACATTATTACTAAGGAAGGGCATGGGAGAGAGGCACGTGCACATTATTACAAAGGAAAGGCATGGGAGAGAGGTACGTGCACATTATTACAAAGGAAGGGGATGGGAGAGAGGTACGTGCACATTATTACAAAGGAAGGGCATGGGAGAGAGGTACATGCACATTATTACAAAGGAAGGGCATGGGAGAGAGGTACATGCACATTATTACAAAGGAAGGTCATGGGAGAGAGGTATGTGCACATTATTACAAGGGAAGGGCATGGGAGAGAGGTACATGCACATTATTACAAAGGAAGGTCATGGGAGAGAGGCACGTGCACATTATTACAAAGGAAAGGCATGGGAGAGAGGTACGTGCACATTATTACAAAGGAAGGGCATGGGAGAGAGGTACGTGCACATTATTACAAGGGAAGGGCATGGGAGAGAGGTATGTGTACATTATTACAAAGGAAGGGCATGGGAGAGAGGTACATGGACATTATTACAAAGGAAGGGCATGGGAGAGAGGTACATGCACATTATTACAAAGGAAGGGCATGGGAGAGAGGTACGTGCACATTATTACAAAGGAAGGGCATGGGAGAGACGTACGTGCACATTATTACAAGGGAAGAGCATGGAGAGAGGTACATGCACATTTTTACAAAGGAAGGGCATGAGGGAGAGAGGTACGTGCACATTATTACAAAGGAAGGGCATGGGAGAGAGGTACGTGCACATTATTACAAAGGAAGGGCATGGGAGAGAGGTACGTGCACATTATTACAAAGGAAGGGCATGGGAGAGAGGTACATGCACATTATTACAAAGGAAGGGCATGGGAGAGAGGTACGTGCACATTATTACAAAGGAAGGGCATGGGAGAGAGGTACGTGCACATTATTACAAAGGAAGGGCATGGGAGAGAGGTACGTGCACATTATTACAAAGGAAGGGCATGGGAGAGAGGTACATGCACATTATTACAAAGGAAGGCATGGGAGAGAGGTACGTGCACATTATTACAAAGGAAGGGCATGGGAGAGAGGTGCACATTATTACAAGGGAAGGAGAGAGGAACGTGCACATTATTACAAGGGATGGGCATGGGAGAGAGGTACGTGCACATCATTACAAAGGAAGGCATGGGAGAGAGGTGCATGCACATTATTAGAAAGGAAGGGCATGGGAGAGAGGTACGTGCACATTATTACAAAGGAAGGGCATGGGAGAGAGGTACGTGCACATTATTACAAAGGAAGGGCATGGGAGAGAGGAACGTGCACATTATTACAAGGGATGGGCATGGGAGAGAGGTACGTGCACATCATTACAAAGGAAGGCATGGGAGAGAGGTACGTGCACATTATTAGAAAGGAAGGGCATGGGAGAGAGGAACATGCACATTATTACAAGGGAAGGGCATGGGAGAGAGGTACGTGCACATCATTACAAAGGAAGGCATGGGAGAGAGGTACGTGCACATTATTAGAAAGGAAGGGCATGGGAGAGAGGAACATGCACATTATTACAAAGGAAGGGCATGAGAGAGAGGTACGTACACATTATTACAAGGGAATGGCATGGAATATAGGTACATGCACATTATTACAAAGGAAGGGCATGGGAGAGACGTACGTGCACATTATTACAAAGGAAGGGCATGGGAGAGAGGTACGTGCACATTATTACAAAGGAAGGGCATGGGAGAGAGGTACATGCACATTATTACAAAGGAAGGGCATGGGAGAGAGGTACGTGCACATTATTACAAAGGAAGGGCATGGGAGAGAGGAACGTGCACATTATTACAAAGGAAGGGCATGGGAGAGAGGTACATGCACATTATTACAAAGGAAGGGCATGGGAGAGAGGTACATGCACATTATTACAAAGGAAGGGCATGGGAGAGAGGTACGTGCACATTATTACAAAGGAAGGGCATGGGAGAGAGGCACGTGCACATTATTACAAAGGAAGGGCATGAGAGA
Source organism: Protopterus annectens (assembly GCF_019279795.1). Lineage (NCBI taxonomy): Eukaryota > Metazoa > Chordata > Ceratodontiformes > Protopteridae > Protopterus > Protopterus annectens. Next base: position 32,105,170 of record NC_056748.1, read on the forward strand.
GGTACGTGCACATTATTACAAAGGAAGGGCATGGGAGAGAGGTACGTGCACATTATTACAAAGGAAGGGCATGGGAGAGAGGTATGTGCACATTATTACAAAGGAAGGGCATGGGAGAGAGGTACGTGCACATTATTACAAAGGAAGGGCATGGGAGAGGTACATGAACATTATTAGAAAGGAAGGGCATGGGAGAGAGGTACATGCACTTTATTACAAAGGAAGGGCATGGGAGAGAGGTACGTGCACATTATTACAAAGGAAGGGCATGGGAGAGAGGTACGTGCACATTATTACAAAGGAAGGGCATGGGAGAGAGGTACATGCACATTATTACAAAGGAAGGGCATGGGAGAGACGTACGTGCACATTATTACAAGGGAAGGGCATGGAGAGAGGAATGCGTGCACATCATTACAAAGGAAGGGCATGGGAGAGAGGTACATGCACATTATTACAAAGGAAGGGCATGGGAGAGAGGTACGTGCACATTATTACAAAGGAAGGCATGGGAGAGAGGTATGTGCACATTATTACAAAGGAAGGGCATGGGAGAGAGGTACGTGCACATTATTACAAAGGAAGGGCATGGGAGAGAGGTACGTGCACATTATTACAAAGGAAGGGCATGGGAGAGAGGTACGTGCACATTATTACAAAGGAAGGGCATGGGAGAGAGGAATGTGCACATTATTACAAGGGAAGGGCATGGGAGAGAGGTACATGCACATCATTACAAAGGAAGGGCATGGGAGAGAGGTGCATGCACATTATTACAAAGGAAGGGCATGGGAGAGAGGTACGTGCACATTATTACAAAGGAAGGGCATGGGAGAGAGGTACGTGCACATTATTACAAAGGAAGGGCATGGGAGAGAGGTACATGCACATTATTACAAAGGAAGGGCATGGGAGAGAGGTATGTGCACATTATTACAAAGGAAGGCATGGGAGAGAGAATGCGTGCACATTATTACAAAGGAAGGGCATGGGAGAGAGGCACGTGCACATTATTACAAAGGAAGGGCATGGGAGAGAGGTACGTGCACATTATTACAAAGGAAGGGCATGGGAGAGAGGTACGTGCACATTATTACAAAGGAAAGGCATGGGAGAGAGGTACATGCACATTATTACAAAGGAAGGGCATGGGAGAGAGGTACGTGCACATTATTACAAAGGAAGGGCATGGGAGAGAGGTACGTGCACATTATTACAAAGGAAGGGCATGGGAGAGAGGTACGTGCACATTATTACAAAGGAAGGGCATGGGAGAGAGGTATGTGCACATTATTACAAAGGAAGGGCATGGGAGAGAGGTACATGCACATTATTACAAAGGAAGGGCATGGGAGAGAGGAACGTGCACCTTATTACAAAGGAAGGGCATGGGAGAGAGGTACATGCACATTATTACAAATGAAGGGCATGGGAGAGAAGTACATGCAAATTATTAGAAGGAAGGGAATGGGAGAGGGGAACGTGCACATTATTACAAGGGAAGGGCATGGGAGAGAGGTACGTGCACATTATTACAAAGGAAGGGCATGAGAGAGAGGTATGTACACATTATTACACAGGAAGGGCATGGGAGAGTGGTACATGCACATTATTACAAAGGAAGGGCATGGTGAGAGAGGTATGTGCACATTATTACACAGGAAGGGCATGGGGGAGAGGTACATGCACATTATTAGAAAGGAAGGGCATGGGAGACAGGTACATGCACTTTATTACAAAGGAAGGGCATGGTGAGAGAGGTATGTGCACATTATTACGAAGGAAGGGCATGGGAGACAGGTACATGCACTTTATTACAAAGGAAGGGCATGGTGAGAGAGGTATGTGCACATTATTACACAGGAAGGGCATGGGGGAGAGGTACATGCACATTATTAGAAAGGAAGGGCATGGAGAGAGGTATGTGCACATTTTTACAAAGGAAGGGCATGAGAGAGAGAGGTACGTGGACATTATTACAAAGGAAGGGCATGGGAGACAGGTACATGCACTTTATTACAAAGGAAGGGCATGGTGAGAGAGGTATGTGCACATTATTACTAAGGAAGGGCATGGGAGAGAGGTACGTCCACATTATTGCAAGGGAAGGGCATGGGAGAGAGGTACGTGCACATTATTACAAAGGAAGGGCATGGGAGAGAGGTACGTGCACATTATTACAAAGGAAGGGCATGGGAGAGAGGTACGTGCACATTTTTATAAAGGAAGGGCATGGGAGAGGTTGCACATTATTACAAAGGAAGGGCATGGGAGAGGCACGTGCACATTATTACAAAGGAAGGGCATGGGAGAGAGGAATGTGCACATTATTACAAAGGAAGGGCATCTGAGAGAGGTATGTGCACATTATTACAAAGGAAAGGCATGGGAGAGAGGTACATGCACATCATTAGAAAGGAAGGGCATCTGAGAGAGGTACGTGCACATTATTACAAAGGAAGGGCATGGGAGAGAGGTACGTGCACATCATTACAAAGGGAGGGCATGGGAGAGAGGCACATGCACATTATTACAAAGGGAGGGCATGGGAGAGAGGTATGTGCACATTATTAGAAAGGAAGGGCATGGGAGAGAGGTACGTGCACATTATTACAAAGGAAGGGCATGGGAGAGAGGTACGTGCACATTTTTACAAAGGAAGGGCATGGGAGAGAGGTACATGAACATTATTACAAAGGAAGGGCATGGGAGAGAGTTTAGTGCACATTATTACAAACGTTTATTTATCCAGACTGATGAACAATCCACAATAGTTGTACAACAGAAAAGGAACAAAGTCTTAATAAAATGGGTATAAAATGATTACAGGAGTATAAATGGTTATAAAATGAGTGCAAGTATAGGTAGATGCACCCATAAGAACTCCAGAAGAGACTGTGGAACCCAAAATCATGAGAGGTTTCCACAGCAAATGAGACAGATGTAAAAGATTTAGGGCAATCATTCTCTAATAGTGGCACAAATTACACTGCACGTCAACTAAGGCATGCAGCTTATCCAGTAAGAATAGGAAAGAACAGACTAGGTAGCACTTACCTGTCATCAAGTCTTATGTTCCTGTAACACTTCAGAGGCATATCAGGTACAGGTTTTGAGAAATCACGCAAGTAATGTGCATTATAACTATATGGCAGTGCTGGGGTGAAATCATATACAAGCAGTGACAAACAGCAATTTAAAAAAAAATCTGAGGATAGTATACATAATGGTATGATCATTTGTAAGGCCTTTTCGTCCACTACTAATAAACCGTATGTACAAGTGTGAAAAAAATTAGTTGAGATTTCTGACAATCTCCTTAGCTTTGAAGTGTGATAAGATCCAAGCAGTGTATCATGTTTCTTTTTATGCCTCAGGCCATAGTCAGAAAACAACACCAGTCTTTCCTTTAAAATTCAGACCAAATACATTGTAGCAGTGCTCCAAAAACAAACCAAACTAGAAAAGTCTGAACTAAAAACACAGCAATGTCAAGGCAAGGCTCCTGACACAAAGTTTTAATGCTTTTGTTCTACTTTAAGCAGAGCAGATGTTCATAAGTAAATGTAAAATATAGATGAACCACAAGAATTTAAAAAGACTGCACATAAATCATGTGATTCATACAGCCAGTGAGAAATAAAATTAAGCCTTGCCTTGACATTGCCGTGTTTTTAGTTCAGAGTTTTCCTTTAAAATTCACACACAACTTGCATATGTACACAATATGAGGAAAATTCAGGCATCACTCACATATGTACACAAAATGCAGAAAATTCACACACTGTGTGCATATATGCAAAATATTAACATCCCATACACATATACATGAAATATTTACACACCATGCATACATATATTCATATATATATATATATATATATATATATATATATATATACACGCACACACACACACACACACACGGATTCACTTCAGAATCTCGAAATTTCGAAACATCAAATTTCATATGATCAATATTTCGGAATATCAAAATTCCGAAACAAACAAACAAAACCAAAAAAAACAACAATTTAAATGTTTCCACCGAGGGGAAAGCTCCTCCCCTCATACCCCCGCTACTTAAATATTCCAACTCCGAGATCGCACTACAGCGAGGAAAAGGGAAATCTCCCATTCTGTGCTGTATGCAGATCACTATTCACATCGATCATATGATCTCAGCCATATGAAATTCAATCTTTCAGGAAATTCGATCTTTCAGGATTTCGGCATTGTGAAGTGTTCACACACACACACACACACACACACACACACACACACACACTATAGATATATATATATATATATATATATATATATGTATGTATCTTGCTTTTGGTCTACATTCCCTTTCCCTGGGGATTGTGTGATGTCAGCATTAGTAAAAATATAATTTGATACATTTTTTTTTCTTCTTTTTTTTCTCCTTTTCTTCTTTTCTTTGTTTAAACAATGACATTCTATTTAGATTTTGTAGTGGGTAAAGGGTGGGGGAGGGCAGGGAGAGAAGAGTAATGAAAATATGATAAATGGAATAATAACATATTTATTCCTTGTAAAAAGTTTATATGTTCTTCAAATGCTATTCCTAATTATACTTTCTTGATTATACTGCTTATGCTTGTTTGTAAATAATCTGTCATGCTTTAACTAATAATAATTAGAACTAAATAATAGTAAATAATATGTTTTATTTTTAACTCTATTAATATAAACAGTAAGTAATATTCCATTGTATATACTTCTTATAGCTTTCTCTTACATTTTTTTATTTCTGCTTTACACTCTTTTATTTTCTACCCTCTTTTTCTTTTCGTTATTCTTTCTCTATTTTTTTTTTCATATAAATATATAGAAATGCTTTTGATCATATAGACACAGTAAATAATAAGATTTGCATAAAAATTGAGTTGGGGCAAAAATATTGAGTTTTATTACTTATTAATAACTTTGGGCTTAATTTCACTTACATAGAGGCTGTAATAACCTGTAAAATACATCGTGAAGGTTTTGTCATGTTTAGATGCATTTACACTGCTAAATGAATGTTTGTCACTAGTTCTTAACAAGTTTCCCACCAAAATGTTAAGGGAGACAATCTGGGATGTGGGCTACCTCATGAACAGTGTCCTCGAGTTGTTTTAAAAGCTTCAACTCTCAGAATTCTCACAGAGAAGCTGAAAGCAGTCAATCTGACCTTTGACCCAGATATCACACTGACACATCGCAGATTCAGGAAGAACACTCTACCAGGAAGTAGAACTGATGCAAATGAGACTATGTGAAGGAAAATGAACTCTTTAACATTTAAATGTGAGTTATTTTATATAATTACTTGAATATCTATGTTATAATTCATAAAATATGTCAGTTATAATGATTTTAAATGATGCAGTTTCTTGTAGTAAATAAATGTCTTATTTTAGAAGGCATAGAAAATGAAACATTTATTCAAGTGTTTTGAAAATCTACTTGACTGCAGCATACTAATCTGTGTTAAAACTTATGTTCCAAACATATACATTACTATAACTCATTTAATTCATCTGATTGACAAGCATAAATAACTTTATAACTCTATTCTGGAAGAAATTGTCATGTGATATATTTTAAAGCAGTAGTATAGACATACAAGATACAGATGGCTTTTTACAATAATGCAAGTGTTTCTGAGAATTTGAATAACTATGCAGTATGATTTATAACAATTTCTATAAATATAATATTTTATTCTATTGACAATAATGAGTATGAGTAAAATGCTCATATACAAGCAATTCAAGGTTTTTTTGGAAGCTGTTGACTGCATTTACATGACAGAAAATAGATGCATCTTAATATATGTAATGTCTGAACTATATTAGCCAAAGTTTTGATTTAAATGAATGTTAGAACTTATTTTTACATACTTTGAATAAATTAATATGAAAATATGCCTTCCTTTTTTTTTTTTTCTCTCTCTCTCTTTCTTTCACTCTCTCTCTCCCTCTTTCACGTCTTTTATTTCTCTCTCTCCTCTTGGTTCCTAATATCAAGATTATTTGAATGCTATTTGAATACAAGTGTATTATATTACATAGATGTATATAGTAGTATGAATAGTTTTTTAAAAAAAAAGTTTATTTTAGTTTATATGATGCTGTTTTATCAAATGTGTAGTCTTGTCTTGCTAGATAATTGAATTGAAAGCTGTTAATTTAACTTAAATATAACCAGTATTAAATTGATAAGGTGGTAGCTGAGGTACTGCTGCTTAGGGTAGGGGTTAACTTGAGTGGTAAATACTACTCTAAGTTGGAGTTTTAACTCAGGCTGGATGCAAGGTTTAATCCTTACATTATTTTCACTTGTTCATTGTTATATGTATATAGTTTTGACATCCACAATATATTTTGTACACTCATTGTCACTACAAACAAAATTGAATCCTATACAAAATCCCATAAGAGATTCAATAAATACAGCTATATTTAAAGGTACACCTAAAGGAGGAGATGTAACATTACTTATGTTGTTATTTGTTATTTTGATCATAAGATTCTTAAGTTTTAAAAATGCCAAATGACATCTTTAAAAGGAATTTCTTTAAACATTAATAGATTGAATAATCCGTGTAAAAGGGCAAGCCTAATAAGATACATTAATTTACATAAGGCCAACTTAGTCTTCCTGCAAGAAACCCATCTCTTGAAAAAGATATTGATAAACTAGCCACAAACAAATATACAGTATTGGTTAGTTCAGAGCACACTCAGAAAAAGAGGAGTGGCTATTTTATGGAATAAAAGTATGCCCATTCCTAAAACCATTAAGTCTTATCAGGATGACAAAGGAATGTTTTGTATGGTTACAATACAAATTAATGGGAAGACTTACACTTTAATTAATGTATATTGGATACCTGGAATTGGTATTAATACAGTGAAACATCATCTTGATAAGATCATATCATTCTCTATAGGAGATATTATTTTAGCTGGTGACTTTAATTGTATACTACATGAAAGTGATACTACCACTATAGGAAAAAGAAGAATTGCATCTAATGCAAAACATTTAAATGATGTTGCTAATTCTTATCATTTGAATGATATTAATAATCAGATAGATTCAAAATCATTACCATACACCTTTTTTCTAATAGATACAAAACTTATTCAAAAATAGATAGGGTCTTTATTTCTAACCAGATGGTAACAGATTTAATTAATTCCAAAATCATTTCATGTCCTATATCTGATCATAATTCAATTGTTTTTGAATTCATGATAAAAAATACTCAATGTTCAGATCAAAAGGATACCAGCATACTTAACTCAACTAAAAGACTATAAAGAATATATACTTTCAGAAGTAAAACATTTTTTAGACATAAATAATACTCCTGAAGTCTCCATTGTCTATGTTTGGGATGCTTTAAAATCATATCTATATGGACAAAGTATCAGATGGTATAATAATAAAAGGAAATCTTGGGATAAGGACTTGTTAGATATTCAAAGTAAATTAGACTCTTATAAACATAATAATAAAGAAAATATTATGGACAAGAAAGTTATTGAAGAAATAAACAAACTAAATAGAAATACAAAGAAATTTTAACTCATAAAGTTAAAATAACTTTAGAGAAATACAAGTTTCTGTCTTATTCAATAAGCCCCAAATACTTACATAGACTTAAAAATAAAACAAAAAGGTTGAATAAACAAAACCATATCAAAGAAATCTTTTCTCTAAGGAAAAAGAAGAATGTTTCTAGTATACCAGAAATACTAGATGAATTTAGAAATCACTTTCACAAAATTAACCATAATAACATTAACATGGAACTTAAAGATAAAATAAAAGAGTTTATAACCACAAACATGAATAAAAAGCTTAATAAACAACAGATTAAACTATTGGACAAAAGTATTTCATATACAGAGGTTATTACACAAATAAATAAGCTTAGATCAAACAAAGCACCGGGTAACGATGGTATTATACCAGAGATATAAAAAATCCTTTCTAAAAGTACATATTCATTAATACATAAGGTTTTTATTTTGGCCCAAACTGAGTTAATAACCCCCCATATTGGCAATATACATTTATTTAGCCAATTTTAAAACCTAATAAAGATCCAACTAGATGTACTTCATATCGGCCCATCTCATTACTTAATGTTGATTATAAAATGTTTATGAGTATTTTTGCTGATAGATTGAAGACAATCATCCCCGGCATTATATATATAGATCAGACAGGCTTCATTGTAAATAGAAATACTTTTGATAATATAAGAAGAACTTTAACATTAATTGATTTTGCAAATAGGAAAAAGAAAGATTTAACACTTATTAGTCTTGATATAAGTTCAGCATTTGATTCAGTAAGTTGGGACTATCTGTTTACCTTACTGAAGTGCACAAACTTCTCAGATGCATTTGTAAATCTAATTGAGCATTTATACAAAGGAACATTGGCTTATATTAAGGTAGGAACATATGTTTCACAAAAAATACCCATTTTTAAAGGTACAAAACAAGGATGTCCACTTTCTCCACTATTATTCACTTTAGTAATGGAGCCTTGGGCTAATTTGATCAGAAACAGTACTGACATAGAGGGTTTTGAAATAGATGAAAATACAACATCCAAAATTCAACTTTTTGCAGATGATGTTCTAATTACATCAGCAGGATCTAATTCTTCTATGCAGTCTGATGAATTTTATATCAGAAAGTATTTAATATTTAATCAGAAAGTATTCTGATGATGAATTTTAAAAGTATTTCTGGTTTAATATTCAATGAAGAAAAAACTAAAATACTACCTATATATACACGAAAAAATATTCTCATTAGTGATTTTACTAAATATGTACCCAGTTCATGTCAGATAACTTATTTAGGTATAATACTATCTAAAGATATTAAATTTATTATATATAATAATTATAATACCTGTTTTCTTAATATACAAAATCTTTTTAATACCTGGAATAATATGTTTTTTACTATGGAGGAGAGACTTACAATTATTAAAATGATAATATTCCCCAAGATTTTATACTTAATACAATCAATAATACTTCGACCTACAAAAATAATTATCAAGAAACTGAATAGACTAATGTTAAATTTCCTATGGGCACCTAATAGACCTAGGATTGCATTAAAGAAACATACTAATAGCTGGTCTCAAGGGGGTATTTCTTTTCCAGACTTTAATTTATATACTATCTCTTCTATTGTAAAAGTTATTACTATATTAATAGATCAGTCATATGTTGCAAAATGGAAAGATTACTGGGAGCTAATTAGTATGCACTTCATGAAAATCTCCTTAACACATAAAAATATGATTGTAAATAACTCCATGTTATGGTTACTAAAGGAATTTTGTACTTCACCTATTACACCTAAACATATGGTTTGTTACCCATTAAATATTATTATTAGCTATCGTAACTTTATATTCATGCACCCTAAGTATAGGGAATGGAATTTTATTATATTCTCTATAATGTATACTCAGGGTATGCTTTTGTCATCTACTTCTGAAGGAACTCATTTAGCTATAGATAATGATCTAAAGTACTGGTATCAGTTGATATCTGATAATAAAGTTAAAAATCTAGATTTCTTAAAACAAGAATTTGATCTAAGAGAAACTTGCTGGTTAGAGGTTCAGACCTTTAGACAACATCGCATTAATAAAATAGATCTAATGTCTATAACAGTTAAAGAATCTATTCCAACACTGATTGATTACTTGATATTAAATTTACAACATAAAGTTTCTGATAAAGGTAAACTTTCATACATACATAAAATTATCAGACAATAAACTTTTTACAGTGTAGATACATACTGGAATTATTTCACTTCTATTAATGGGGACCCACCAAATCAACAAGATAAACAATATATATTGGAATATGCCTATAGAACTACGTCTTCCATTGTCTGGAGACTTTATACATGGAAATTTTTACATAGATCTTTTTATACACCTTTGATGATGAATAAAAT